>NW_004524944.1:308033-316409 GCF_000260255.1 Octodon degus | reverse complement strand
TATGTACAACATAGATGTTTTTAAAGGTTAAATATGTTACTATGCCATCATCAGTTTTTCAAATCTGTCAAAATCTAGAGCAAGAATTTTCTATACCTCAAAAGCATTCACAACCGTCAGGTGATCACTTCTTGTTTCCTTTGCTAATTCCTTTCTTCTTGCATCTGCAATTTTTTCTTTTCCCTTAAAAAAAATAAAGAAAAGATACAAGCAATTTAAACTTTTCTGACACAAATAAAAAATATTCTAATTATAAAGCTAATAAAAATGTACTCAAAAAAATTTAAAGTTTTGAAAGCAAAAACTTTCTAAAGCAACAACTACTTTTAGCATCTACATATGGTTGGCTTCTAAATTCCTACTTCTTACCAGTGGAATGACAAAAGGGTCTTTGAAGCTGAGACTAGCAGCAATAGTGAGTACAGGGTCTAAGCAACAGAAAAGAGCTCCAAAAAGAATCATTTTTCCAATATGAGGCTCAACTGGTAATCGTGCTAAGTGGACTCCAAGAGGTGTCAATTCTTCTTGTTTATCCAAAGCATTCTGTAAAGAAAGATTATTTTAAAAACAAGCATGGTAAAGCATTCAAATTAAAGTTATTTTAGTTTATTTAAGAACAAACATCACTAATCACTACTCACTTTCTTAAACACTTAAAGTTTAATCTTTAGCTGCTATTT
Organism: Octodon degus; assembly: GCF_000260255.1. Classification (NCBI taxonomy): domain Eukaryota; kingdom Metazoa; phylum Chordata; class Mammalia; order Rodentia; family Octodontidae; genus Octodon; species Octodon degus. Next base: position 315,729 of record NW_004524944.1, on the reverse strand, counting down.
CATTTTCCCTTATTGTTCTTCTACTGTTTATTTCCCATCAAAAAATAAATTCTGATGTTAAAAATTTCTTTAAGCAAAAACAAAATTAATACACAACTTTGCATAACTGGAAATGTTAAAAAGAGAAACAAACTACCAAGCCTTTAATCAAAGAAAGAAAATCAACCACAAAAGCACAAGAATTGCAGAAAAGAAGAAAACAAAAAGATACAGTATAGATGGGTGAAACACAAACCCTAAATTTTATTCCTTTACACACAGTGAGACAGGAACACAAGAAAAAGGATGTGTCTAGAACCCTGGGAAATGGAAACATGAGCTCTGGTTCCCTTGGTAATCTGGTCCAACCACAGCCCTAAGTACTGTTCAACAAGCAGGTAGATTGAAGATACACAGTAATTAAGCAAAAGAGCTGTAAAAATTACAAATTTAGGATCAGGGGAAAGAAAGGTAGAGATTCAAAGAGGTTGAGGCTGGTATCTGTGGATTAAAGCACCTGCAAGCAAGCCCAGGGAGCAGGGATTCAATCCCTGAGCCTGCTGTGCTGGCTCTGCCCCCAAGGCATGCTGAGATGGCAATTAAGACTGGGCGTGGTGGTGTGCACCTGTAATGTCAGCTCTTGGGAGGCTGTAGACAGACAGATCACTACTAGTCTGAACTAGTAGTGAGACCCTGAACACCCTGTAGACTCTTCCCTAAAATACAAAAAAAAAAGAAATCAAAATCAAGGGGAATAAAATTATAATGCTAAGATTAGTTCTTGCGCCTACCATAATCTTGATACCTAACACTTTGACGGGTACATCTGCAGAAAAGTACTAAATAGTTTACACCTTAAAAAGACAAAATATCATATGTCAAACTGAATCCAAGTAGCTAGGTTTATTTCAGGAATTGAACTGATTTAACATTTTAAATATCAACATAATGCTATAAAAACAACAAAACCATAAACAGAAAAACTCTATAGGTAGGTATTGATAATTAAGACAATGTGACAACAGCTCAGGGTAAAAACAACCAATATGAAAATCCACACTTTGTCAAAGGGTACAGAACAAAGAAGGATGAATTTTTCTGTAGCAGTGACTGACAGAGACTCTTTTAAATCTTTGCATGATAGGGCTGGCCAGATAGCACAGTGCTTAGGCAGAGCGCAGGGATTGGGGTTTGATCCCCTGCATACCCCGCCCCCAGCATACACTGAGACTGCGACTGAAACTGTGTGTGATGGCCCACACCTGTAATCTCAGTGCTTGGGAGGCTGAAAACAGTAGGGTCACTAAGAGTCCAATCTGTGTAGTGACACCCTGTAGACCCTGTACTAAATATATTAAAAAAAAAAAAAAATCTTGCCATGATAAACAGCACACTGCGGCACACATGCTACAGGTATTGCACCGCTGTTCTACAATATTCCATTGATCAGATCTACTTACATAAAAGTTTAAGAGTCCTATCTTACTACATATACACATACACAACACAAATACAGATGGATTACACAGCGAAATGAGAAAGACAGAGTAAAAAAATTCAAAAAATAAAACTTTATGATTCCAGATTTTGAAGACTTCTTACAAAAACCAGTAACTTTTAAGACTAATATTATCTGACAGCATTAAAATACTTTGTTCATTAGAAACTACTTTGAAGAACAAAGAAGAAAATATAGACATATCCAATACACAAATGATAAAAGGCTCTGATCAAGAGTACACAAGTACATAATGACCTGAAACCTAACAGGAAAAATAGGCATCAATAATATATGGCAAGGATTTCTAAATAAGCAATGAACATGAAAAGTTGCTCACAAATTCAACTACTGGAAATGTAAATTAAATTTAAAAATATAAATATCTAGATACCTACCATCATGACAAGAATAAGACTGATAATACTAAGGATTAGTGAAGCTACAGAGTAATAATATAGTTTTACTTACAACTGGCACCAGCCACATATATCTAATGAATTCACACACATTTAATTCACAACTAAGTATGTATCAATGATATACATGTGAATTTTTGCACCAAGAAACTGAATACTGAAAAATATTCATAGCAATGTTATATAGCAACCCAAAGGAGGAAATGAAAATCTTTCATTACTTATATGATAAAATATGGCAAAGAAAGCAAATGAGTTACCGTATATGTAACAGTAACAAGGTAGAAGAATCTTACAATGTTAACTGAAAGAAAAAAGAATGCTGTTCCTCTCACCTACAAAGAAAAAAAACTCTACATCCTTTACAAGTCTGTATAAAGTTCACAAAATTGATAAAATTAAGCAAGTATTTACAAACATGCTTATCTGAATGACAAAACAAGTGGAAGAGTACCAACTGTGGGGTCAAGAGAGAAACTGGAAGCGCACACTAAGGGGGCTCTTTGAATGTGTTCTTGACCTAAGTAATTACACAGTGTTTACTGTATCAATCATTAAATGGGCCAGGGAGATAGCTCAGTAGCATAAGCGCCTGCCTGGCAAGTACAAGGTCCTGAGTTAAATCCCTGGTACCAAAAAAGAGAAAAAGAAATTCTAAAGTAGTATATTTTTATTCTCATTTTTCCTGGCTGTGCATGTTGTATTTCAAAATAAAAAATATTGGGCTGGAGAGATGGCTCGGTGGTCTAAAGCACCTACTTGGAACAGGCTTAACAAAGCACAGGGACCGCGGTTCAATCCCCCAGCACCACATGCCAGCCAGCCCCGCCCCCAGGTGGGCAGAGCTGGCCACACACACACACACACACACACACACACACACACACAAATAAATAAATAAATAATTTTTTAAAAAAATAAATAAATAAAAATATTTCTTAAACATTGGGTGTCTCAGGGCTTTCAAGGTAGCTCAGCAGACCAACTGCCTGCTTAGGCAAGCACAGAGACCAGGGTTCGATCCCTGGCACCACAAGCCATGCCGGTCCCACCCCCAAGAACACTGAGCCCATACCATGTTGGGGCACGGTGAGGCACACCTGTAATCCCAGTGCTGGGGAGGCAGAAAACAGAAGGATCACTACAAGTCCAATCTGTGTAGTGAGACCCTGCACCAAATACATTAAAAAAAAAAAAAAAGTGGATCTCATCGTGTAATTGGCAAATATGGAAAATACTTTTTTTAAAAATATATTTATTTATTTGGTACAGTATCTTTCTACACATGCAGGGCCAGCACAACATGCAGTTCCAGGGATTGAACCCAGGTCCTTGTGCTTGCCAGACAGGCACTTAGACTGCTGAGCTATCTCTCCCCCAACCTGTGGAAAATACTTGCTGCCCTTGTCATGTACAACCTGCAAATGGGAGGCTTCCTCTTTTATTCAGTCAAGAGAGAGGAACTCACTCTATTTGGACCTCAGAATCTGGGCATGTCCTCTGGTCTATCTGTACTATACCTAAATTGATTCTCTGCTCATCACCCACCTCTCCAGCATCGCAATGTATTAGCTAAGTCTCTCTGGGAAGAGAGATACAAAGTAAAATCTCACTACTTCCTAAATTCCAGTGATCTCACTAAATCTAATCCAAATTCCAGGACACATCGTTTGCATAATTTACAATGTTTTTTTTCATTTAAATAGCTTATCATGCTAAAAGGTATTATATTCCAGTATGTCTACACCATCAAAACTGGATAGCCCCCTAAAAGCCCTGTGAAATATTTAAAACATATCTTTGACTAACTCTACCCAGCCCTAACCAACAGAACTTATAAAAAAAAGACAGAAATGTTCTATTTCTGTGCTGTCCAGTGAAGTAGGCACATGTGTTACTGAGCATCTAAAATGTGTGATTAGAACTGAGATCCTGAAATTTTAATTTAATTCACAGGTTAACTTGCTATATAATGGCTGCAGGTACAGGGCACAGCAGATCTAACTTTTGTACTTTTCTCTTTACTGTGGGCATAACCCACAATCAGTCCTATTCTCTTGGTACAGTTCTGTACAAGAGTACTGCCGCCTAAGAGGTCACTTAAAACTGAAACTAGTATCTCACAACAAAAACCACAGTTTAAGGACTTTAAGCAGTTTGGACAAAGGACATTTTGTTAGTATTCCTCTAGAAGAATTTAAAGAGTTACCTTTATAAAATATGCATGCTATCATTAATTTACCTCATTTGACCAAAAAAAAATGATCAGAAGAGTAGAATAAGCAAGTTTATTTCAAGAACATGTATGAAAACCAGCAACTGAAAAATTCAATATTTCTTGTACTTTAAATTTGGCTTGCAATGAAAAAAAGTATAAAGACTAATCACAGAACATAACAAAAGTATGGTTTTATAACATACCTCTCATATACTAAGCTAAAAGTCTAATAATAGTAAATAAAATTTGATACTTTAAATATTTATTGATCTACTGACTTATATGCTTTAATACTCTGCTAGAATTCTTTTTAAAAAAAGTATGGAGCTTCCTCAAAAATCTAAAACTAGAAATTAGAATTCAATATTTCTTTTCTAGGTATCTCCCGAAGTGTTAAAGATACCATACTATAGTGATATATACCTACCCAAGTTTACAGCGGCACAATTCCTAACACCTACATCTTGGAAGCAGTCTGTATGTCCATCAACAGGTGAATGGATAAAGAAAAGGTGTTTACACTGAGTACTACTCTGCCATAAGAAAGATAAACAAGTCACTTATAGAAAAATGGATGCACCTTGAGACAATATTGAGTGAAATAAATCAGACAAATGAGCTTAAATATTACATGGTTTCTCTTATATGAAAAACTCAAATATAAATAAAGAGCAAAATAAAAGATAATAGGAAGTACAGAGATAGATCTTCTCACCTTGGAAGATTAAGAGATGGATGGATGGATGTAGAGGAAAGAAGAGAGGGAAAGGAGATGTAAGAAGGAATTATGCTGTGTATGGACCCATACCAACGCCACACAAGACTGTCATATTATATACTACAAACATATATTCCTAAAATAAAAATATCAAACTTGCCAGTTCCATCAGATGTCTTATGGAAAGCAACACAGCCTCATTTGATGGTGGATCCATTAACCTACTCAGAAAATAAGCAATTCCTCCTAGCCTTAAAATCTGCGGGGAAGAGAAAATAATTAAACATACATAATATACTGATATAACAATTTAAATCACCAAAGGACAAACAATTTCCAAGTTAGTTATTTTATCAAATAAATTGCAATTCTAAATTATATTTGAAGGATAATATAATACTCTCTGCCAGTAACTCTTAAAAAGTAGCTGGTTAAAAATCTCAAAAAGTTGATCACTGATTCTCTTAAAAAATAACACAATGTAATCAAAATAGGATACAAAAAAAATGCTAAGTAGTTTCTAACAATGGGTAAGTCTTAAGATGTGGTATCAATAGCTAACATTTATTTAACACTCACTATATGTCACACGCTGTTGTAAGAATTTCTAAGAAGTTACATAATTTGTCCAAGTTTCAGGGAAAATGTGGGATTCAAATATAGGAAGCATGGCTCTAGAATTGCACATCATTATACACTATTTAATATACATCCCAAGGATGGTAAAATTGTTCGATGAGACATGACAGAAAGTTCTTATAGTACAACAGTTTCTTTTATAAAAGATGTTGGAAATTACAATATTACCTGCCATTTAGATTCATTCTCCTACCTAATTTACCTTTATTTGCAAACAAAGTTCTTCCAAAGGAGTTCTCAAAATTTCTGGTAACTGATAGTCATCCAGAAGACTTGCTCGAAGACCATTATACAGATGATAGCAATGACCAGGTTGTACTCTTTAAAAAGAAAGAAAGAAAAAAATCCCAAAAGCATTATCAATGACATTTCTGAATTCCAGATAAAAGAGTAAGGGACAGCAGCCAATATCTATTTCTTACAAAACACGTAACTATTTCACATAGTTAATATTTCATTTTTATGAATCTTATTTCCTTCTTCCCTTGTTTAGAAAATCCCTAAAGCCTTTTTCCCAATCTATCCCTTTGAAGATGTTTGGTTTGTTTTTTTGACCATTTTTTCTTTTTTAATTAGTATACTATATCATACATATTTATAAAGTATAGTGTGACACTTAAATATAATGTGCATTGCTCTAATCATGGTAGCTGGTACTTAAGTTCCCTTAATACTTTTAAGCCTTTGAATGCCTCTTTTAATTCTTCATAAAATATGTAATGCTTTATTGTAAACTAGTCAACCTACTGTCCTACAACAGAACATTAGAATTTGTAATTCCTCCTAATCGCAACTTTTGTTTTTAATGTATTTGGTACAAGGTCTCACTGAGCAACTCGGACTCGTAGTGATCTTCCTGTTTTCAGCCTCCCCAGCACTAGGATCGCAGGCGTGCACCACCATGCCTGGTCTCAGTGCACCCAGGTTTGGGGCTGGCGTGGCATGTTGTACTGGGGATCGAACCCCAGTCCACTGAGCTATTTCACCATCACCCTAGTTATATTTTGATATCATATGCCAATTTCTTCCAATAAAGAATACAAGATTCCTTAATCCTGCCAATACTCTGGTTCCCTAGTTCTGATGACCATGCTCAGTATGAATAGTCTACTTAAGTCAAGATGAAGAGTTATACATTCAAATGTGTCTGTGGATACATGTTATTATGTTGGCCTGTTCTAAGCACCTTTTTATTTAGTGACCTCTCAGGAGGACACCAGAAATTTCAGTTTCATATTGAAATTTTAGTTTCTGTCTCAGTAAGTCACCTAGAAGGGAGATGGTTCAGTAGAATAAGCGTTTTCCTAGCAAGCGCAAGGGCCTGAGTTCAATCCCTGGTTCCACCTAAATAAATAAATAAATTAAATAAAAAAGCTAAAAAAAAAGAAAGTCACCTAGAAATCAACTCATACTGGGTAATCTGAAGATCATGCCAGTGGGTCAGAGTTGTACAGACAGACTGCAAACTCAGAGGGATACCAAAATCTTTAGGAGAACTTTCAACTATCTTTCTTTTAAGTAAGTCCATATCTAAAAATGAATAGGAATCTTTTCTACTTGTAAAAGGCAAAAAAAAAACCCAAAAAACAAAAACCTGTTGCAGCTCTAGACATGACTCTATCATTCACATAACTAAGAGTGTGAGGGCTAGCCTGATAGCTCAGCATACTAAAGCACACGATTAGTCAGAGTGCAGAGGCTGGGGTGATACCCAGTATGCTGTGCCAGCCCTGCTTGCGGGGCACACTGAGATGGCAACTGAGACTGGGCGTGGTGGTATGTGCCTGTAATCCCAGCACTTGGGAGGCTGAAAATAGAAGAATCACTATGAGCCAATCTCTGCATTGAGACCCTGTATACCTTGCAGACCCTGTCCTAAATATAGGAAAAAATAAATATACAAGAGTGTGTATAAGGGCCAGTCAAAGAGCTCAGCGGACTAAAGCGCCTGTAAGCAGGAGCAGGGGTAGGAGGGCGGAGCCTGCTGTGCCGCCCTGCCCCCGGGGCACAAAGAACAGCAATTGAGACTGGGCGTGGTGGTGCACACTTGTAATCCCAGCTCTTGGGAAGCTGTACGCAGGCGGAGCACTACAGTCTGATCTAATAGTAAGACCCTGTATACTCTGCAGACTCTTTCCTAAAAAATGCCAAAAAAAAAAAAAAAAGTATGTATGTATTAAAGGAATTCCAAAGGAAATACTTCATATTTCTTAAGGAAAAGATTC
>NW_004524944.1:300635-307933 GCF_000260255.1 Octodon degus | reverse complement strand
TATACATACACACACTTTCCTGTGTTTATTTTGGTAACAACTTGCAAAAAAATCAAGTGATTAACAAGCTCACTGGTCAGTAACCAATGTATCAGTGTCTGTGGAGATAAAACTGCTTGGATTCAAATTCTGGTTCTACTTACACAAAACCTTGTGATACCAAAATATTTTTTTTTTAATTCATTTTCTTACTCTGAAAGTGGTGATGATAACCTCCCTACCTAACAGCACTGGACAATTATGCAAAGTTAGTTAGGTGGCAATCTAACACACAAACAGCATGATTACTTACTGTATTAAGTAATAAATATGAAAAAACAGAATGCAAAAATCAGGAACATAAAGGATCTTAAATGAATTAAGAAACCAGAGATAAAAAACATTTAGGAATTAGAAGATGTGGCAGATACTTTTCCAAATATTGTAAAGTACAATTTTTCCCATTTAAAATTGTGTGATATTAAGTTTAAAATTTGAAAGGTTAACTCTTTAATATTTTTAAATCACAATGATACATTTTACTACAGAAAAGTTCTGTGGACTTCTAAATGCTTTGGACAAAGGTCCCATTCTTACCTTCCAGCTCGACCTTTCCTCTGTTTAGCATTGGCTTTACTAACCCACTCAGCAGACATCGTACTTATGTTGTTCTGTGTATCAAAGTGTGTCTCTTTAATTTTTCCTCCATCTATGACAAAAACTACATCATCTATGGTAATGCTGTTTGGAAAATAGATGCACAAAATCACCATTTTGTATCACACACCAAATCACTATTAGACTGTAGTAAGTCTACAGATGGTCTTTAGAGAATTTTTACCACTCTTCTCATACTTATGAGTATTATAGGGATCAAGCAACTAATGGAGGGCAGGCTCGGTAGTTAAAAATGACAACAGCACAGTGCTAATTCTGTAGACCAGGTACTAAACTCTTACTTGCCCAGAGCCAAACTTTGCAACCTTCCCAATATTTTTTACACTTAATTATGTGGGTCCCCCAAGTTTCACGGTTTAATACCAGCAGCTATAAAATAATTTGTTCAGTGATTAAACTATACATAGTACCTTAAGGGTACAGAATAGTTTTAAGTACTATGTATAATTATCAAATAATATACCCAAATGAAGACTAGGCAACAAGGACCAAACTGACCTCAGTTCCCATGCTTCTTTACAAAAGCATTGGAAAAGAAATAAAAAATAAAATAAAAATTTTTTTAAAAAGCATTGGAAAAAAACACTTAAAAGGCCATGTCGATGAAAGGGCTATAAGAATACAGGCTATAACAAAACCAGAAAATAAAGGTATAGTTACAACCATGGCTAAGTTAAAAAAAAAAAAAAAAAAGACATTTAAGAAACTGCAAGTATCTTATACAGAAAAAAGAAAAGTTATACTAATAATTTACAAGGCTTAAAACTTCTGTATGCATCAATAATTTATATTTACAACTTTTTACCTAGTCTCTGCGATGTTGGTGGCAATTACTATTTTCCGAACACCAGGAGGAGTTCTTTTAAATACCTGTAAGAATGAATAAATCAAAATCCTAAGTGTACACTAATTTCTGGTACATTACTATAATTACTTCAGATTCCATTCATTTTAGTGCTCTGTTCAATCACTAACATATGTATCTCTTATTTAGTTATGTTTGTGAAATAAAAATCATAAAATTCTTTTGGTAAATCAGCTCCTACAGATTTCAAATAAAACGTATGAATTTATAGCATATAGTTCAACAAAAGAAGCACTGAAAAAGGACTTTAATGATAAGAACTGTGAGATAAAATTTACATAGGTAAGAACATCAATGCCTAATCTCTCAAAAGGAGGTAAACTGGTGGTACCATTATAATTTGCACTTATACTGGAGTAATAAAATAAAAAGCTCTTTGAATACTGAACCCTACAAAAAAATACCATCTACCCCTCATAATGCAACCAAAGAACCAAAGAAGAAAGACATTTATTCAAGTGTCAATGGCTACAAAGCAAGCAAGCAAGCAAGCAAGTAAGAAAGAAGGAAAAGCATGATCTATCCATTTATTTATTAAAATAGTACTCAAAGAAGAATGTTTCCTGGTCAGGTCACATACACTCCAGCGAAAGAATATACACTTACTAGGTTTGAGAGTAAAAACTGAAATACCTACACTCTTTTTCTTTCCAGTCTTTGGGAATCAAAAGTGAATTCTTGCCCCTCTCTTCCCTCACATATGGACTCTATATTTCAGTCGGCTGTCTCAGTCTTAACCAGGACTAACAGTAAATTAAATCTTTTTTTTTTCCTGCAAAAAAAAGGTGTAAAAACTACGAGGGTGATTGGTTGATGTGTTGTGTCAACTTGAGAAGTTTAAAAGTTTAATTAAGTGACTCTGCAGGGAGCCAGGCTTTTTACCTTGTAAACATTTTCATCCTGAGCAAGAAGAAGCCATGGACATTGTTTGAGTTTTACACCCCTAACCCAGGGAAGCCGGCTTATATGGTAAGAAGGGGAGCGAGGCTTGCTAGAAGCCACAGCTGCTATCGCTCCCTTTGCTGTTTGCTGTTTTCTGCTACCCTCTGCCTTGGAACCAGGCCAGTAAGGACTGAAAGCTACACTAATCCTTAATTTTGGGTGTTCGGTATTTTGTCCCAGCAAGGGGTGAAAAGTAACTGAGACAGGCAAAAATTATAGCTTTTCTGATACATTTAAATGTCCCAGGGTCTAAAAATAATGTAGCTCAAAAAATGACCTTTTATCTAACAATGAAATATTCATTTTAATTATGGAAATCCCTGTACTTCACAGAGCCAAAACACATATTATTAATGAACAGGAAATCTCATACCCACTAAGGTATAAAGTGCAAAATAAAATCTCAAACTTCAAGTTCAGTGTATCACAGATGATTAATTTCTAGGTTAAGTGACCTGCATACTCTTTTTCTTTTATTCAGGAAACCAAAGCATATTATTGGTGAAATCAATTCTTTATAAACTTTTCCCTAATGTCAACAAAACTAATTTGATTATTGGATTCTCCTTTGTTAGTCAACTTTTTACACAGTCGTCCCTGAAGCAGCATTTGTTAGGATACTCAAGCAAATATTTTTTCATATGGATTTACTCTGTACCTGCTTCTTTAAAAAAAAAAAATTAAAACACAAAAAAGTCTGCAAAACATACTTCAGCTTCAAAGTAAACAAATACACTGAACAACATACCTGTGTCTGATTTACTGTAGGCATCAATGAATGTAATGGTATAATTATAAATTTATCTGAAAATTTAAAAACAAGTTAAGCTTTAAAGATATAGAAAAGGCCTATTAAACATAGAACAATGAATTCACCTGATGAACTATATGAGTCTTAAAATTTGTATTTCTATGTATAATCAAACCAACTTAAAATCCTTATACTTTCTCCGAATGCCTCAGCAAGTTTCAGATGACATTTTAATTTATTTTACACTGATAAACATTTTGTCTACATTCCTGAAGAATGCTTAAAAGTTGGGAGTAGAACAGGTATACTGGTACAGGCAATTTCTATAATGAGGACACCTAAGAGGCAAAACTTCAAGTCATAAACGCATGTTTGAAGTATCTTTCTTGAAATTGCAGTAACAGCTACACAGGATGATGAGGCGAAGGGAAAGGGACTCAAAGAGTGAGACGTCTCAAAATAAAATAAATAAATAAATAAAAGAGCTGGGGGTATAGTTGGGTGGTACAGCATTTGCCTAGCAGGGGCAAGACCCTGGATTTAATCCTCAGTATTGCAAACGAAACAACAACACAAAAAGGGTAATCTTTTCTAACTCTATCCATCCCACTAATTAAACTCCTTGTGAATGCAAAAACAAAAATTTTAAATGCCAAGATTTTAACCTTTTTTTTTTTTTGGTATTTTAGGGAAGGGTCTACAGGGTGTTCAGGGTCTCACTACTAGATTGGACTTGTGATTCTCCTGTTTACTGCCTGCCAAGTGCTGGGATTACAAGTGCGTGCCACCATGCCCAGTCTCAATCATCGCCCAATCTCAATGAACATCTCAGCATATCCCGGTGGGCGAAGCTAGGAACAGCAAGCCAGGGGACCAAACCCCAGGCCCTGCGCCTGCTTACAGGTGTTTTAATCCGCTGAGCTATTTGGCCAGCCCTATCCAACATTTTAACTTTAATGCTTAATTTTATTAGGTAAATTTAGAAAAAGCACTAAAATACTCTCTTCATAACACTAAATAAGGTGCTTCACTATGTACACAGCAAATTCATTTATGACTTTAAACTTTAGAACAGAGACATCTTAAAAATAAATAAAAGCAAAATGAAAGAAAGGCAATCTAGACTTAAAACATCAAATCTCAAAAAAAAAAAAATCAAATCTCTACATTGAGGAAGCCTAAGAGGCAATACTTCAAATCATAGAAGAAAAGCAAACTATATGATTCAAATATCTTTCTTGAAATTGTAATAAAATACACTGACACAATACCTGATTTAAACATCACTTGTGACATCAAAAGATCATGTAAAGTACTGATATTGTCCCAGCCTGGCAAAAAGACTAGTATTGCACCCTCCTACATGGAAAGGAAATAGCCATTAGAAAAGATCATATCAACAAAATACACTAACAGTAAAATCTGTGCAAATTAAGTTTTCATTAAAATTATACCAGCTCTAGGTAATATAATTACTACCTAAAAACTACCAGCTGACTTCTAAAAACAAGATTTATAATCCAGAGATCTTATTCGTTTAGTCCTTTCTTTAAATAACTGCCCAAACATCTTGAGACTATTTCTGAAAATAGCTCCTTCTACAGCTTATTTTATAAAAGCATTTAAGAAATTATTTTTCATGACCTTAGCATACTAATAAAATTTAAAGTATGTTACTTGAAAGAAAATAAAAAAAAAATATTAAAACTAACCTCTTCTTCCAAAACAATGTGCCGGATTAGGGCAGCAATTAAAGTCAGATCAACTTTATCATCATCCATCCTTTCCAAAACATCTACAGTATTTGCAGAGTACCTATTAAAATTAAATATAAAAATCATGAAATACCTCATAAAGCTTCTTTTGGTTTAATCAGGTATAACTGCTTACAATGAAATCTGTAAATGGAAAAACATTATAGATAGAACTACTGTAATGTAAGTCTAATCATCTTGCTGATACACTCCTTCAAGCATATACAAAAACTGACTTAACCTCACCTTTGTTAAGTTGAAAAAAACATTTATTTCACTGGAAAGATAAAAGTGATCCAACTCTAGGTCTAGCCTTTAGGCTAAAAGTAACCCAAGACCAGTGGTGACTCTCCTACCAAGGTCATTCCCAAACCCAACACCCACTGGAGGTAGGAGGCAGGGAGGAGACAGGGCAGCCCCATCACAGCTCCTGCATACAATGATGCCTGCTGGGAAAACAGAACATGAATGTGAAGCTATGAAGCTACGGAGGTATTGAACAACAGCTTCACCATCTCTGTAGGACCTCTTCCTCACGGCAGGGACTCTAGAGTCCAACCTCAATGTTGTTTTAATCATTTAGCACCACATTCTTATCTTTACATAAACCTACCTTCTTCGCAGTTCTCTCACATAATCTGGCCAGCGTTCCTTATAGATTGCTTCTTTTTCTTCTTTTTCTGGCCTATTTATATGCCCTTGCATGAAACCCCTCTTAAATTGGGATCTGTGTTCCTTTTGTTCTGGAGTATATCTACAATAAAAACTTTCATTAAGCATCTTCACATTTTTGAAAGTCTGATTTTTCCTAATGTTGTGAATTCTTCTTAGGTTGAATATTTTTTTTTTTAATTTTTTGGCAGAACTGGGAATTGAACTCAGATCCTTGCACTTGTCAGGGACATGCTTATTCTGCTGAGCCATATCCCTGGCTCTAGGATGAACATTTTAAAAAAAGATTCCACTGAATGCTGCTCAAATTTTATTATTAAGTGTTTAAGGGTCCTGCCCATTCGCTCAGTTGTTTAAGTGCCTGCTTAAGCAAAGGCAGTCAGGCTCAGGATACTGTGGTTCGATCCCCAGATCCTCATGCCTTTCCAGACCAGCCCTTAAGGCATCCTGGGCCAGCCCAAAAAAAAAAAAAAAAAAAAAAAATCCTCCTAAACTTTTCACTTGGGGTGGAAGTGGAGAAAAAGAAATAAACAAACAAATAAATAAATAAATTTTATTAGTAAGTGTTTAATACATAAAACTTGATGCTACAGAAAAAATATTCTTCTCCACTGCAGTATACGAGACTTTAGATCATCTTTAGCTGTCAAAATGTACTATGAACTTTTACCTTCAATTTTAAGTTCATTTGAACACAAACATCAACATTAACATACAGTAGTCCCTTGCTATTTTGTGGTTCAACTTTCATGGGCTCAGTATTTCACAGGTTTTCAAAAGGTATCAATCTAAATTATTTATTGTGGATTTTTCCCTTTATCACAGGATTTTGTGGTAGTGTACGGTACTGTATATGTATGTTGCCAAATTTACATAGGTTTACGAGTTTAGAAAACAGCTAAGAGCATTAGAAGTGTTTCTAAAAAGTGTTGGCAAGGTTTATGAGAGTGTGGGAAGGGTTTAAAAGGCTTACAATATATATAAATGCTAGAACAAATACAACATTACTACTTCACTGATTTTCACTTATTGTGGAGTGTCTGGAATATAGCCTCCATGATAAGTGAACCACTGTAAATTCAAGGTAATCAGTAAATGCTTATTAGAAAGAGCTAACCTTTAAAAAGCTTTCCACCCCGGGTCTGCTGTGCAAGCTCCGCCCCCAGGGTAAGCTGAGATGGCAACTGAGACTGGGCGTGGTAGTGCGCACCTGTAATCCCAGCTCTTGGGAGGCTATAAACTAGGAGTCCAATCTAGTAGTGAGACCCTGAACACCCTGTAGATCCTTCCCTAAAATGCAAAAAAAGAAAAAAAAAGAAAAAAAAAAATTTTCCAAACCTAATAGCACATAAGAATCTGCTAGGAGGGCCAGGGATGTAGCTCAGTGCAGCACCTGTCTAGCAAGCGCTAGGCCCAGAGTTTGATTCCTGGTACCAAAAAAGAAAATAGTCCAAAGAAAAAACAAAAAAAGAATCTGCTGGGACACTTGTAAAAATATAGATTTCAAATCATAGCCTTTTTGATTTGGATTCAGCTCTGTTACATTAAGAATTCTAACCAGTGGGGGCCAGGGAGATGGCTCAGTGGAATAAGTGCTTCCCTGGCAAGCGCAAGGGCCTGAGCTCAATCCCCGGTTCTGCCAAAAAAAAAAAAAAAA
>NW_004524944.1:287138-300191 GCF_000260255.1 Octodon degus | reverse complement strand
CAAGTTCAATACTGACCTTATAAGGAAATCTGATTCAGTTCTCATCTGATTTGCTTGTGACCAGAATCGTGAAATTAAGTTCGTGAACTGAGGTACCACTGTACCTGTAGACCCAGGCTACAAAACTATGCACTTCTGCTCATAGTTCTAACTAATGGCAGATACAGAATAAGCACTCAAGTATTTGTGTGTCAAACTATTTGTGTGTCTAAGAATTCTTCTCTTCTAATGTACACTGTGAGAAGTATCAGGAATGGAGGAGAAACAAAGAAAACTTAAACTATACTTTAACTCAGATTCTGTGAGTTAACCTAGAGGTCAGCATCTACATGCAATGGGAAGGATGGACACAGCAGGTGCTTTGGACTCAGAGAAAATCCAAACTATGTTCTTGTTCTGTCACTTCAGTACCTATATGATCTTACAGAAGTATTAAACCTCTAGCTCTCTGTTTTATTTGAACTGATATTCTTTTATAGTAGTGTGGCCTGAGAATTGAAAAGACACTGTGATAAAGTAGAATATAGTGCCTGATACAGTAAACTCCAAACAACGCTAATCCCCTTCCTATTTAGGATAGTACCTATGACCCAGGATTCCCCTAAGTCTTGGAACATAGAGACACAAACCTGAAGTACAGCAACTTGAGATAGAGACTGGTTCTAACTGACAGGATGAAACCACACAGGTGGTTCCTTCTCCAACAATTCCAAAAAACATGGTAACAACTTGAACCACACCTCAGACACCTGTGCCTAAACGCTCCCTATTGTTTCACCCTACTCTTGGTCTAATGATTGTGTCTCTTCCCTCCTACCTCCCTGCTGTACAGCTCTTCTTCAGGGAAAAGATAGCTGAGGAGTTCTGATGGAAAGCTCTAACTATGAACCAATCTGTCAATTCTCTTCCTAAGGCTGTACACACACTGTTCTCTTTGTTTTGAGAGATTTCCTAGCTATCCATACCTTACCTATCTTTTTGGAAGTATAAGAAAGCAACTTATCGTGATGTAACTTTAGATTACTGTTTCTTAGAAGTTAGTTTTTGTTATCATAAAGCTGTTGCCTATTATTTTCTTACAAAGTACCAAGTACACCATAAGAAATGAAGTACATGGAAGAAAGCAGAAATAGGAAACTCCCAGAAAATGCATGACCCTTGATGATAAAATCAAGGCACAGAAGGCAATAACGTACTAGCTCTCTATCAGCATGTCCTACCCTCTCTGAAATATAGTCTTCTCCTTTATACTGTTTCATTGCTTTCTGGATGTGCCCAGTCTTTCATTCTCCAAACACACTATCTTCCCTGGGCTTTTCCACAACAGGTTACATAGCTCCCTGTCTAAATTGTAAATCTTTGCTTTGTCTGTTAGGGAACACAGCACAGTGCAAGGCACACAGTAAACCTTAATAAACATTTCCTAGATAAAATGTCCAGTCAAAATTCAGTTTTTAACCATGTAAAATAAGTTGTGGATCTTTGCTCTCATCTTAAATTATCATTTTGTTTCATTTAGTGACTTGTATGTAGTGTTGTAAAAATATCATTAGTGTTCCTTCTACATCTAGTACTTATTCATTTGTTTGCTAAAGGTCAGGCACTGTGCCAAGCACTAGTTACTGATATAACCAAGTCAAAATCTTTGACCTGGAAAAGTTTAAAATTCCAGTCCAAGAAGCAACAATAGATATGTTATATGAAAATGTATCCAAGTTTACAGAGGAAAGAAAGTACAAAGTCATGAATAAAAAGGGCATGGGCCTGGCACTGGGGAGCAGTGCATTTAAATGGAGAAGCCATGAGATTCCTAACAGGGAAATGATGCTGAAAAATCTTAGAATGAGGCCAGCCTACAGCTCTGGTGTTGACCAGCTGCTTTCTTAGTTCTCATCACAGACTACAAAGAGAATTTTGTACAGCCCAGAATGTTAAGACTAAAAGCCAGAAGCTTGAGTGGATCAGTAACTTGCAGATATAAGATACTCTGTTATACAACATATAAACACCTAGAAGGCTCTTTAAATGAATTTTCAAAGGGACTTGTCATATGTAAGGAGCTTGCTGGGGGGGGGGCCCTCATGTGATCAGATTTGTTGTAGAGGAGTACAGACCAGAATACCAAAAAAGGAACCATTACATTAGCAAAGGGCACATGATAAAAAGCTTTAGTGAAAGAATGAGAAGGCATATTCAAGCGTACAGCTCTTAAGAGTTTGGATGTGTTGAGATAAAGTGCACAATGACAGAGTAACCTTGTTACTGAGCATGGAAAGAGAACTTAGTACACCTGGGACTACAATTGCTTGGTAACTATATATTAAATTTACAGCATATTCCAGTACCATAAAAAAAATTAGTAAATTTACCATACAGAAGACTGGATGGAAGATTAACATCATTATTTATTACAAGATATAGTTGGCAAGGTATACTGTTTTGATGAAAAATTGGGTCAAATAAAGAAATGATTTTGGCAAGGGCCAGCAAAATAGCTCAGCAGACTAAGCGCCTACTTTGGCAAGCACAGGGATCAGGATTTGATCCCTGGTCCTACATGCAGGGCCAGGCCCACCCCTGCAGTGCATGAAGCCAGTGATTGAATCTGGGCATGGTGCTGCACGCCTATAATCCCAGCACTGATGCGGCTTAACACAGGAGGATCACTCCAAGTCCAAGCTGCGTAGTGAGGCCCTGTACCAATTACATAAATGAAAAAAAAAAAAAAAAAAAAAAAACTTTGGCTTAAAATATATTAAGTTCAAAGTGTCTAAGATAGGGCCAGCCAAACAGCTCAGCGGACTCTGGCCAGGGGTTCGATGATCCCTGGGCCTGCCGTGCCGGCCCCGCCCCTGGGGCCTGCTGAGATAGCAACTGAGGCTGGGCATGGTGCTGCCTACCTATAATCTCAGTTCTTGAGAGGCTGTAAACAGGAGGATCACTACAAAGTCCATGTAGTAGTGAGACCATGAACACCCTGTAGACCCTTCCCTAAAATACAAAAAAAAAAAAACAAAAAACCCGACAAAGTGTCCAAGATAACAGAATGCTGTTAAGTAGAAAACAGAATTCAGGAAGAGTTTTAGTCCTGAAGGCACAATGCTAAGAAGCTGTAAAAACAAAACTATTCCAGAGGCCAGGTTCAATTCCTGGCATGCTGTGCCAGCCCTATCCACAGGGCATGCCGAGGCAGTGACAGACTGGGCATGGTGGCACATGCCTGTGATACCAGCACATGGGAGGCTGAAAACAGGAGAATCACTGAGTCTGATCTGTGTAGTGAGACCCTGTATTAAATAAATAGAAAATAAAAAATAACAAACTATAGTCACAGAAACAAGCATGATTACAGAATGAACACAAAACACTGACAAAAGAGTGATAATCATTGGGTAAATCATATTTCAAAGGTGGGTAATGGATGCCAGCCAAAGACAAAAGACAGGTAGGAAAATAATGAAACACATCAAGTCCCCAATCTTTGCTGACCAAGAATCTTTAAAAACTAGAGATCCCTGGAAATGAACCCAAACTCTGTAATGTAATTAAGTATGGAACATGAATGGGCCATCTGTATTTTTTTTTTTTTTCTTTTTGGTACTGGGGATTAAACTCAGGACCTTGTACTTTCCAGGCAGGAACTGTGCCACTGAGCTCTCTCCCCAGCCCTGGACTTTTACATCTTTATTTTTGGCTTCTTTTGGTACTAGGAATCAATCTCAGGACCTCATGCCTGGGAAGCTGGCACTGTGCCACTGAGCTAAATCCCAAGCCCCCACCAGCCCTGAACTTTTAAACATCAGGTAATGAGTACCAACATTTGAAAAATCCCTGGATCCATGGAAAAATAATGTTGTAGAAGGAAGTGGTCAATGAAAGTTTCTGAGACTAACAAAGTATAACTAACAGAAGCAACACAGTTGCAGCTTTTATTTTCTATTAGCTACTTACCTTATTTTTTCAATTATGTCTTCCAAAAGATATTCTACAACTGGAAAAGTAAAACCAGGTATATGTATCATTGGACAGTTACCTGTGACAGCAGAAAAAACATAAATTTGTATTCAAATGTTTAAAAAAAAACTCAACATACTGTAAATAAAAAAATGACTCTATTCCTAATTTTAGAAAATGGTCTTGTAGTATAGTATTTTTCCTAATCTAGTTTAACTAAAGGCAGAAACCAATTCTACACTATGAGAGAGTTGAACCAATTTCAGTTGAATTCAAAACCTGATTTCTACTTTTGTTTTCACCATTTGCCAAAATGGTGTTGCATGGGAATCTAAGCTGTATTATAACTGGCCTTATCCCTGATGACATCCAGGTTTTTGGGAGTGAAGGAGTATTCAGAGTAGGACTTAATCAGACATTGGGGGCCGGGGAGATGGTTCAGTGGATTAAGCACTTCCCTGGCAAGTGCAAGGGCCTGAGTTCAACCCCTGGTTCCTCCAAAAAAAAAAAAAAAAAAAAATCAGATATTAACTCAATACCATTTGAAAATGACCAGCTTAAAAAAAAAGTCACCTTGATACTATGACAAGCAATTACACATGCTACACACAAAGGCCAAGACAGCACTGGAGGCTGAAGCATCTGTGCTACCACTGCTCTGCCTCTGATCTGTGCAAGTCGGAGCAAGACACTTAGTGTTAGTTATAGGTGTCTAATAAATTTTTAAAATTTATTTGGATTCTCATAATATGCCTTGATTTTTACTCTTGTGTTTTTGTAATTATGCAAATATGAGTTAAGTTACTTTACTGCTCATATGCTATTTTCTCATTTGTAAAACTTGGCCTAATATCACTATATACAACATAAGTTTTAACAAGGATTAATAGACAAAAATCCCAAAAAATCTAATAAGGTTATTAATATTTTATTATTATGAGCAAATAGTCATTCTAGCCTGTGACAGTACATAAACAACACAGAAGAATCACCAAAGGTGTTTATAAAATTATTCAAATATGTGGTTTGACTTAATAATGCCACCTCACATTGTGTGGTAACAGTGCCAAGAAACTACTTGTATTCTCTCTGGGAAAAGCAGTAAGAAGACCATTAAAAATAGGCTCATTGGCAAGCTCAGGGACCAGGGTTGTGGAGGACCACCTGGGCAGCTCTCCTTGAAAGAAGAGCGACTGTCTCCATTTTGACTGAGCCTGACCCTATTTTCTTGCATTATTATGTACAGAGCTGACTAGGACTTCTGTTTATCCTTCAATTGGCCTTAAGCAATGTCTATTGGTCTAGTTGAGGTGCTGGTGATCAGTCTTTGAAGGTGGCATGCGTGTGTGTTTCCCTGGTAACCTATACCTGCTGCTCTTTAATGTGAGCTGGGTCAAGACACGACGGAAGAGCTAATGCTCCATGCCGCCAGCTGGGATAGAGCCTCAAGATAGAGGCTATGACTTCCTGGGGCTTGAAAGACTCTATCAAAGCTGAGGCACCAAACCCCTCAAAACATTAGATGCTATCTCAATGGCATAATAGTATAATGCAGATTACTTTCTCTGCATATGGCGGAGGTAAATGTAGGCCATTCACCTAGCTCAGCTCACAATGGTCACCTATTTCCCACAATTCTGTCAATCCTCCTCAAACCACTCCCCAACTGAATAAAAACCTGGCGAGGTCCTGGGTCACTCTTTGTTCCGGAAAGCCATCTTCATGGCTGAACTTAGAGCCCCTTGGCTCTACAATGATTGAAAATATAATTTAATGTCTTTTTCTTTACCCTGGGTTGCACTGAAAGTGGTAGATTGGAATCAACTTGATGGGATTCCAATAATATAACTTTGGGATTACAAATATTGGCTTCTTGGACCAAGACGAGGACCTGGAAGTGACTCCTACACAGGGTTCCATCCCAGCTCCTGCATGCCACCTGGGCCCTGCCCCTAGGGCCCACCGAGCTGTGAGAGGATCTGGGTGTGGTGGTGCACTCCTGTAATCTCAGCACTGGAGAGGCTGAAAACAGGAAGATCACTATGAGTCTGAGCTGCATAGTGATATCCTGTACCAAATAAATAAATGAAAAAAAAAAAAAGACCCAGTTCTCTGATATAGAAAACTAGAATTACAGAACATAATTTCATTAATTTTCGTTACTTTGGTTTTTGTTTTCTAAAACAATCTCACTATTTCAGACTGGCATTAAGCTCAAGGCAATCTTCCTGCCTCTGCCTTTGAGTGCTAGGATTACAGTCATGTGCCACCATGCTTGGCTTAACTCAGTTTTGTAAAAAAGTTAAATGTAGGGACTGGGGAGATGGCTAATTAGAATAAGGGCTTTCCTGCCAAGAGCAAGGGCCTGAGATCAATCCCTGGTTCTGCCCAAAAAAAAGAGTTACATGTAGTGGTTTACTGGTACCTTCTATATGTAATAATTAATATTACTCACCAAAGTATTCTGAAAATTTCTCAGCATTCAATGTTGCACTCATCAATATTACTTTCAGGTCGGAGCGAGAAATAAGAAGATCTTTAATAACAGTCATCAAAACATCCGACTGTAGATTTCTTTCATGGATTTCATCTAGTACAATATGGCTGACACTGGACAAGTGCCTGAAACAGGAAGTATGATGTATACAACTCACTACAAAACATATTCTTTAATAACCAGAAAAATTCAAATTGAAAATGTCTTTCGATTATAAATTCTAATTCCTTAATTGAAACATACTCACGGGTCTGACTGGAGCCACTGAAGGATGATTCCTGTTGTACAGTATAAGATAGAACCCTGTTTCCTTGGCAATCGACTGTGAATGAAATGTATTAAGTTAATCTTGATTTTCTTTTTTAACACCTTCCTGGATGTCATAAAACTTTCAAAGGAAATCTTCACACTTAACATTTTAGAACTGTTCATTTAAATAGGTAAAGGAATACTGTCTCCAGAAAAGGTCAGAAGAAGTTTAGGGGAGATGAAAGGAGCGAGGATTTCAAGATACCAAAAACCAAATGTAGTCAAATAGGGACTGACTGGTAAACAAAAAGGTACAGAAAATCAAATCCTTAGAGTAGAAATAATGAACTACCACTACAGTTATTTTTCTAATCATTCTATAGTATAGAAGTACATTTTTAAAAAGGCAGTTTGGGGTTAAAAGGTGACACTGCAGTAGCAAAGCCACTTATGCTGCAGCTGCTGTAAATGTTAATTTTAATAGTAATAACCAGCATAAAAACTACAATCTTAAAAAAAAAAAAAATTGTAATCTTCAGTTCTTTATTTTGAACTTCCAATTTCAAAATTTCCTGAAAATCTACCTTTACAAAACTGAACACTCTTTACCTCTGGAGACGAATTTGGTATCCAGTACTATTACCATTGCCACAAGATTCTCCTCTTTCTGAAGCCACTCTCTCCGCCACCTTTAATTTAAATAAAACACAGTTACAAAGAAAATACAATTTCTTTTTAAGACAAATACCCTGAACATCTACAAAAATTCAAGATTTTTTTTTTTTTTTGTGGAACTGGGGATTGAACTCAGGCCCCTGCACTTGCTGGCAAGCACTTATCACTATCTCTCAGGCCCCAAAAATTCAAGATTGATAAAAAATAGTTCTTCAAATTTTCAGATGCATTTAAAATACCTATTTATTGAAATCTGATAAATCTAAAACTTAAAAGTTGATCACCTACTTCTTATGCATACTTATCATTTACTCTTATAAAGACCTTCAAGACCAAATTCTTATCATTATTCTCAACATTCTTTTGAGGGACACTCCTCTTAATAATTTCTAGTTTTCTTTTTGACTTTAGTTGGAAATTACAGCCAAATCTGCAAAACTTATAACTTCAAATAAAAAAAATACTGATACTCTTGCCTTGTTCCTGGTTTGTTTTAGTTGTTTTGTTTGTGCTAGAGACTGATACTGTTGAATTTCTCAGTAGTGACTACCAAATATAAACTGGGCAAATCGATTCAAATTTAATAGTGAGTTTAAAAAATAACCAAGTCACCTAGTCATAGGACAGTGATAAAATGAGGTAAGAAGCAAAAATGACAATTGATATATTCTAGAAGTAAACCTTTCCAACAAATACATCTGGAATACACAACTCGGACCATATTAATTCACACAAATTTAAGCAAATCTTAGAAAAATAAAAAATCACTAAAACTATAATTAGCATTTCACCTGTATGTATCTATATATACATATACATACTGCCATATAGTAATGAAAATAAGTGTAGAGGTATGTAACTTATGACAAGTTTTCCTTTTCACCATTCTGGGATTTCAGGTATTTATCTTGTTGCTGCACTTAAAATACGTACTACATATAGCTTAAAATGTTTTCTATTTATCCCTCAAAATGGCTATAATAATTGGTAATTCCTAACCACAGATCCTGTACTAAATCACTCAGTATTGTGATAAACAGTACTATCACAAAATTAAAGACAGAACTAAAGCTGCATAATTTATACACAGAATTATATATTACTATATAGTTAACAATACTCACTGAATGTTCTAAGAAATCCCAAACATCTTCGAATGATACATAACCCACATATAGGTCTTTTAAAGACAATAAAATCTCTATAAAAAAATGTCATTTGTGAAAGTGTACTTACAACTATCTACATGTACTGTCCTGAGATGTGGACTTATGCATATCATGCATGCAGAAAAGCCCCAGAACAATGCCTTAATTTTCCTAATGATAAACTTCCTCATACTGCATAGCTGCATTTATCCACTGACTACAGAAATGTGGATTACATAAAATGAGGCATCCCTGGCTCAGCACTACTCAGTACAACTATATACTAAGATCACGGAATTGAACAAATAAGTGGAAAAATTTGAAGTTTCTAATAAGGAGGAAGATTTTAGAACTTGTCATCTATTCTATAAACATTTTATTGAATTTTCATTCTTCTGGATTTATACTGAAATTTTTCTGTATTAATAATTTATCTTCAATTCACAGCATCAATCTTTTCACCTTCAAAATATTTATCAACAAATACTAACCCTGATTAAAAAATCACTCCAACCTTAAAACGCAAAGTTCCACTAAAATTATTTACAGGAGAATAGGAGATAAAAAAGTGAAAGATTTACTTACTGAAATGGCACTAATTCTTCTTGGCTGAGTACAAACTATTCTGCACGCAGATCCTTTTCCTCTTTCAATGTAGTTATCCAAAATGAACTGAGTAACTTGAGTGGTTTTTCCACAACCAGTTTCACCACTTATTACTGTTACCTGGTGTTTATCAATTAAATCTACCAACTCCTATTTTAAAAGGAAAGATAAATTAAGAAAATGCTAAGACTAAAAGGAAAGTAATCAAAATTCTACTGTACTGAAAAATATATTTCAACAAATACATTAATGCTTTTTAAAGTCTGGCATAAGCAGTGCAAGCAATTTGGATATCAAAATTACGAAGCACAAGAGCCAAGGCACTGCTAAAGAAAAAGTGTGACAAGAACAGGAAGCAACAGCTCCTAAATTCCACACAGAGATACTAACATTAAATTAAAAGAATACTGACATTCTGACCACAAAAGCAAATCACTGACTACTGCTGGCCAAGTTATGCACATTACTTTGTTATGTGTTTTACTGGCTTTCAAGTAATTAAAATAAGTGTTTAAATACCTAAGTGAGTAAAGTGTAGGTATTTACAAAAGCACAACTTTGGTGAAGACAGTCTTAAAAATCTCATATACATATTAATATCTTTAATATTAACCATCCCACTACTTGAAAAGGGTATAATGAACTATATTTTCACCTACAAATAATTTAACTTGATAATCTACATTTAACAAATTTTCCACCTAGTTTAATACTGTAATATAAAAAATTATCTTTTAACACTGAAATGATTGTTAATGAATACAGTCGCCCTCCATATTCATGGGTTCTGCATCTATCAACCAGAAATAGAAAATATCTGAAAAGATAGCTGAGTTTATACTAAACTCTAATCATTTTTCCACATACAATACAGAGTCTAACAACTGTTTATTTTGTCTTACATACTACAATAGTCTAGAGATTCCTTAAAATACACAAGTAAATGAGTTAGATCATATGTAAATACTATATAGCTATTTATATAAGCATCTTGAGCACCTGAGGATTTTGGTATCCACAGTGGATCCCAGAATCAATCTTCCATGGATACAGAGGGACGACTGTGCTAAGGAGTGGAATAAAATTCATTCATTCAACAAACATTTACCAGATGTTCTATATAATGCCAGGCACTGCTCTGAGTCAAGAGATAGAGATTGAACAAAACAGACCCTGTCCTCAAGAACTTACATTGGACTAGGAAGGGGAGACACACAGATGTCAGGTGGTAATAAGTGCTATGAAAAGCAAAGAAAAATAAAAATAAATAAGGTTGAGAGGCTAGAGAAGGACGGGGGATTATGTTATTCTATATAATCATGTGAAGAGATATAAAAATTTAAACTACTATATTTTAGAGTGCCTCAATTTTAATTAAAATGCTTAGTCTTAAATTAAGAGCATACTACTTATCCAAAGTCATTTATATATGAAAATTGCCTTTCATAAATTTTAGAGACTTCAATTATGGACACAAATATGATAAGAAATCCAGAAAACTACTCCATGACATTTTCCCTTTCATTCTCCAACAATAGAATAAAATTAACTTCCTGTTACATATTTTAAAAAATGCTTTAAAAAAAAGTTTAAATATTTGTAAATCTAACTAATATAAAATACTTTACCTTTTGCAATCCGTATGAAGGAAGCTTTTCCCTAAAACGCTGAAATGAAAAACAAGTTTTAATTTTCACAAAAGAAATGTAATCATATTATAATTACAATAATAAGAATATATTTCAAAAAAAATTTTTTCAATGGAAATTTAAAAAAATATATAATTAAAAATAGAATCTGAAAGTATTTTATTATCTTTTAGTTTATACCACATATCAAGACTTTGGCCCAGGAAGCACATGCCTGCCAAGGTCCTGAGTACAATGCCTGACACCAAAAAAGATCAAGACTTTAAAAACTTCTTATACAAATAATTTATCATTTTCTCTTCTTTTTAATGTATTTGGTTATTACAGCATCTCACTATGCAGCTCGGACTCCTGATGATCCTCCTGCTTTCAGCTTCTCCAGTGCTGGGATTACAGGCATGTGCCACCATACCCAGACTCTCAGTGCATCCTGGGGGCAGAGCTGGCTCCACATGTGGTGCCTGGAATCTAACCGTGGTCACTATGCTTGCCTAAATTTGCCTGAGCAGGTGTTCTAATCTGCTGAGCTATCTCACTGGCCCTATCATTTTTCTTTTGTTTAAAACATCCAAAAACAATTTTATTATGTGCAATGGAAAAGAGAACTCCAGGTAAAATGAAAGGGTGGGCCAAATAGCTCAGCAGATTAAAGCACCTACAAGCAAGACACAGGAGATGTAGTTCAATGGGGGGGGGGGGTGCGGCTGCAGTGCTGGCCCCGCCCCTGCCCCAGGGCGCACAGAGAGGGCAACTGAGACTGGGTGTGGTGGCACAAGCCTATAATCCCAGCATTTAGGAGACTGTAAACAGGAGGATCACTATGAGTCCAATCTAGTCATGAGACCCTGAACACCCTGCAGACCTCTCCCTAAAATCCAAAGAAAAAAAAAATAAATTTGATATAATCACCTACAAGCACTGTAACATCTCTAATGTACTCTTAGCATGTTTTTCTATATTTTATATGTTTACCTCAGATTTGATTTCTATACTACATTCTGCTCATACATACACTATTTACTAATGCAGCAGGCAACAATGCAACTTAAAGCTAATTTCTGGGCACTTTGAATATAAAACTACAAACAAGTAATATCCAAAATTGCTTCGGAACTTAAGTTAGGGCACAATCTAGGCAGTTTTTCTCTCAGGATTACAGCAAGATAAATAAATAAATAAACCCTATATAAAAACCAAACAGCAGTATGTGACACATATGAGCTCTTCAACAGAGTTCCAATTTGTTGGATTAAAACTGGAATGCTAAAAGTCTTGACTTCAAGTTTTTACTGTTTTATTTATATGACAATTTCTTAGTAATCCTGAAAACTTTTATGGAACCCTACACTCACACCAGTATCTTTAAAATAAAAACTAAGGTTTATATTCAACTCATTGTGTATCATGTGACATACCAAAACCTTCAGTGCCATAAAAATATACCAGTTTTAACAAATGCTACTGAAATGTGGAAAAAAACTCTGATTCAAAAAATAGGGGAAGGGAAGAGTTCAGAAGCACAAGCATCTACCTGGCCAGCGCAAAGTCCTGAGCTTAATCCCAGGTTCCAAAAAATAAATAAATGATATTAAATATAAAAAATAAGTAAATAAATTTAGAACTCCCTGGGAAATCTAGTACACTACTGTTATGCTTCTTGTTAAGGTAACTGTTACTAACACCAAAAAATGACAAGTTAATGTCTTATGATAAATTTTAGTGTTTGAAAAATAAGTCACCACATTTTTCAAACTAGAATTATCTCTATTTGCTTTCTGTATATGTAAATAATGTTGAAAAGAGTGCTTTGGCCCAATATAAGGCAGTTAAACCTTCTACTTCCTAATTTCTCATTGTAACTAAAATAGGTGACAATGTGATTATAAGTTGAAGATTCAGATCATTACTCTTCAAAAAATACAACATCATAACCTGCAGCTACCAAGTAGAAAATTAATGTTTACTATATAAACTATCACATAAAAAATTGGTATTACCAAGAAGGATTTAAAAAAAGTGGACCAGAGCCAGCCAAATAGCTCAGCGGATTAAAGTGCCTGCAGAGGCAGACACAGGGGCCAGGACTTGGATCTTGGCCTGCCTGTTGGCCCCGCCCCCAGGGTGTGCAGAGAAGGCAACTGAGACTGGGTGTTGTGGCCTGTGCCTGTAATCCCAGAACTTGGGAGGCAGTAAACAGGACAATCAGGGATGGGAGAGATAACTCAGTAGAATAAGTGCTTGCCTGGCAAGTGTAAGGGCCTGAGTTCAATCCCCA
>NW_004524944.1:274677-286653 GCF_000260255.1 Octodon degus | reverse complement strand
AAATTAAAAAAAAAAAAAAAAGATAAAAGACGCTAGCCAGAGTGATAGCTCAGTAGAATAAGCGCCTGCCTGGCAAGCACAGGATCCTGAGTTCAATTCCTGTTACTGCAAAAAAAAAAAGATAAAAGACGCTTTTTTTATACATTTCTTCATTTGAACTAGACTACACATCTTTAATAACTGTATTTAAATTTTTATCTACTACACATACGGTAACCAACAAACTAAGGCTATCAAAGCAGCTCTTATTAGCCATAAGACTATGAATTAATTTATCTCAAAATTGTTTCCATCCTCAAATTATACATTCATAAGCATCAAAGAGCTACACAATCTGTATCCTGGACAATCTGGACTCATCTGCTCTAATATGAAAATTCAAGTTTCTTTAGGAATGGTTGGTAGACAAATGTAATGTTCTTTCTCCTTTCTCTAATGGTGGTACATATTTGCATCCTCCAAACTCCCTCAGTACTTTTATATACCTATGTGAACATTTTATTATATGTATCTCTAAAACACCTACAAATTACACATCTTAATTGGAAAGGACCTAAACTATCTCACCTAGTTTAACAATATTAAAATACTTTGGGGGGCAGGAGAGATGGCTCAGTGAAATAAGCGCTTCCCTGGCAAGTGCAAGGGCCTGAGCTCAATCCCCAGTTATGCAAAAACAAAAAAAAACAAAAAACAAACCAAAAAAAACCTTCAGGAAAAATTTAGTCCGCACAACAACTCTAAACTGTTTGTGAATATATGCTTATCATATCCAGAAGAAACTTTACAATTCTAATTACCTTAACACTTAGGACATTTCACTAAACTTGTCCAGGAAAGTGCGAATGTTTTTGTTTTCACTGGAAATGGCATTTTTCAAACATTTTTCCTTACCACATAAACTTCTACAGATAAACAGGATATTGCAGATTGTATGCTCCATTGATGTCTATCCTCACTGCCCTTTTTCAACTTAAAAAATTTCCTATAAAGGATGTCTTACTGAGAAGTTTCACTGATCTATGCATGCACTTATGGCAGTAAAAATTTTTCCACATCTTGCTTTCCATTACCTGCATTTCAATATACCGAAGATCAGTTTTTTTCTTCTGTAAATCTTCCAATAATTGTTGGTCTAAGGTTACATTTGGTTCATTTTCTTGCAAAAGATATTCAGAATCTCGATCAATGTATGATTTGTCCCTGAATCTTAATGTTTTTTTTTCTTGACTTATCAATTTCTTTTCCTGGTTGTCAAGTTTCTTCCCTGAAGTTGATTTGTTGTCAGCAGGAACTTCAGTCCCATATCTATATTGACAAAATATTTGCAAAAGTCAAAGGAAGACCCACTCAAGTCACAGAACAAAACAATATACCGTCTTATTTTAAAATCACCAAAACTGAGAGATAGCGTGGTGGCACACACATGAACTCTCAGCTCTTAGGAGGCTATAAATAGGCAGATCACTCCAAGTCCAATCTAGTAGTAAGACCCTGAACATCCTGTAGACCCTTCCTTAAAATACAAATAAATAAAATTACCAAAATTGAAAGCTTGTATTTTTTCTCTGTGAAGCAGTTATGAAATATATTGATAGTCTTACAATAAATTCAGACCTTTCCTCCTTTTAAAGAGATGTTCCAAGTTAACTTGTCTTATGATAAAAAATATAAAAAATCCTTGTTCATTCCCTTTCCTAATAAACTAAAAAATTCTTCCTTGACATAGGTAGAATAAAAAAGATAAAAATCCACATTAATAGTCACTGCTTGACTACAATATTGTTTTCTGATTTTGTTGAATTTGCTTTATTTTACAAATTCATTTTCTTCCTTGAACAATATAAATCCAATACCACATTGTGTACTTATTAAAATGGTTCTACATTTTCTCCTAAATGATACAATTTTTACAATCTTTGTAAATCAAAAACAATTTAACTTTGTGCAGACCTAACCACAGAATATTTTGGAATACAATGATGGTGAGTAAAAGCACACAAAACTGAATACATCTCCTATTTTGTTAAGACTGTTTCCCAAATATTTAGCATTTTGGTATCTAAACTTACTTCTTTCTCCAAATCAATATAATCTTAAAAAAAAAATTTACTTCAAGACTAAATTCTAGGGGCCGGGGAGACAGCTCAGTAGAGTAAGCGCTTGCCTGGCAAGCACAAGGGCCTGAATTCAATCCTTGGTTTTGCAAAAAAAAAAGACTAAATTCTAGGGCTGGCAAGACAGGTCAGCACATTAAGCACTTGCTAAGATAAACACAGGGACCAGGGTGCGATCCCTAGCACCATATGCCCCAGGCCCCACTCCCAGGTGCACTGAGCTGGCCAGAAGCCAGGTGTGGTGCCATAAACCTGTAATCCCAGTGCTGGGGAGGCTGAAAACAGAATGTTCACTATGAGTCTAAGCAGCATAGTGAGACTCTGTACCAAATACAAAATAAAAAAAAAAAAGGACTAAATTCTACTTTATTGAAAAAAGTCCTGATTTTTTTTTTTGTATTTAGGACAGGGTCTACAGGGTCTCACTGCATAGATCAGAGATCAGACTCCTAGTGATCCTCCTGTTTACAGCCTCCCAAGTGCTGGGATTACAGGCATGCGCCACCACGCCCAGTCTCATTTGCTATCTCAGCATGCCCCAGGGGTGAGGCCGGCAAGGCAGGCCTGGGACTCAAACCCCACCCCCGGTCCCTGTGTCCGCTGATATTATTTTTTAATCATAATTTTTCAGCCAGTGGCAGAAAAAAAGTACAATATTTGCCTATTCTTTAAAAGAAAATGTTTTGGGCCTGCCAGATAGCTCAGCAGACTTAAGCACCTGCTTAGGCAGGTACAGGGATCAGGGTTTGATCCCCTGGTGAACCATGCTGATGCTAGTGCTGCTGCGGGTGGCTGTGCCAGGGCAGCCCCAACCCCAGGACATGCTGAGCCAGCAACTGAAACTGGGCATCAGTGACGCACCCATAATCCCAGTGCTTGGGGGCTGAAAACAGGAGGATCACTGAGTTTCATCTACAGAGTGATACCCTATAGACCCTGTACTAAATGCATTAAACATAAAAAAATAAATAAATGAACATGTTGTCTTACCCATGATCTTCTGGGGCAAACCAGGATATCTGTGCTTCTGAGTCTTTATCATTTTTAGTTTGGACAGAATTCAGCAGCTGTACAATTTGCTCTTCTCTTCGTTCGTCCATGTGTACTACCGCTCTCTAATTTGTACAAAGGAAAAAAATTTTTTATCAGCATAGGAAAGCATGTGCAACATGGTTTATTAATATAAGAAAACATGTTTGATAACTGAAAAGAAAGCAAAAGGCAACTGAAGTATGCTAAACAAATGCTTATGAAAGAAGCTAGTTACCCAACTTGCCCTAAAGCCTTCTCAATTTCCTAGACTAAATATATGTTAACCTTTTTGTGTGTGTCCTTGTAGACCATTTCATACTTTGTATCTATAAAATTAGATCTAAATGTAACTGGAAAACAGAATATGTGTGTGCATTTGTATAACTCTGGTTCCCTTAACTATCTTCAGGTACTTAGAAATCTGAAATTTTCAGTTACTAGAACCCAAATGTTCTGTTAAAGTATTATTTTTTATTTTTATTTTTATTTATTTTGGTGGAACCGGGGATTGAACTCAGACCTTGCGCTTACCAGGGAAGCACTTATTCCACTGAGCCATCTCCCCGACTCCTAAAGTATTATTTTGAAGTTCTTACACTAAAATAAATAAATTAGAAATTTACAGAGACTGACCTCAGAGGAAATAACTAAAACTAAACAGCTCTCACCACACATGAAAAATGAGTAAGTTGTTTCAGAAAATAAAAACAAAGAAAATGCCCTACTTGAAAAGGTCCTTGATGAATTATAAAAACTTTTATTCCTTCATTCATATATTTATTTTTCCGGAACCAGGGATTGACCTTACATTTGCCAGGCAGGTGCTTATTCTACTGAGCTACCTCCCAGACCCCAAAAAAATCTTTTTTTTTTTTTTTTTTTTTTTTTTTTTTCCAGATCTGGGGATTGAACTCAGGCCCTTGTGCTTGCCAGACAAGCACTTATTCTACTGAGCCATCTCCCCAGCCCCAAACTTTTAAATACAGAACTAAGAAATGAAATTATAGGCCAGGATTTAGAAAACAAAGAGTATCAAACTCAATCATAGGCAATTTTTGCTTTATTTTATTATTATTTTTTGTATTTTAGGGAAGGGTCTAAAGGGTGTTCAGGGTCTACTATTAGATCAGACTCGTAGTGATCTCCCTCTTTACAGCCTACAGGTATGCACCACCATGCCCAGTCTCAATTGCCATCTCAGCGCGCCCCAGGAGTGGGGCCGGCACAACAGGCCTGGGGATCAAACGCCTGGCCCCTGCACCTGCTTGCAGGCACTTTAATCCACTGAGCTATTTGGCCAGCCCTTGCCATATATATGGCCGGCCCATATATATATGACAAGTTTAACACTGGATTCTTAAAAAAAATTATGACCTTATAAACCTCAGGCTCTTTGTAACATATATGAATCCACAGGCAATGGGAAATACGTGAGTGGTGAAATTTAGTCTATTTGTTTAAAGAACTAAAACAGTAGGAATGTAAATACAGTAGTGAAAACGTTACTATTTTTAAAATATAGAATAAAGAGAATCTTAGAACTTTCTGACTAAATGGGAGTGCGAGAAGGAAAAAAGAATCAAAGATAGTTGTTTCCAACTCAAGGCTGGATTCTGAAAGAACAGCAGTGATGATCAATCATTAGAAGTTAGGACCAGGCCTAGCCTTTCAAGGTCAGTAAAGACTCGGGACATAAGAGAACCTGTACTGTAACAACATGTAACTCAGCTGTGCTCCAAACTTTCTGATCAAGAAGATTATGGAGCCACAGAGAAATGTGTTCGAGGATTTAAAGTGAGCCTGGGGAGAATCACATGGAGAGAAAAAACATTTTCTCAAGCTTTCACAGAGAGCAAATTGGTCAAGCAATGGCCGTGACTCACCCTCAGGTCAGACACTGACAAAAGAATGTACAAAAGGTGGTACAGGGCTACAGGATAAATACTGAGAGTACTTGGCTGACCTTATCAGATACAAAAGTTAGAATTCTGGGTATATAGGTCTTGCTATATCTTGGTCTTAACCATCCAGTAGAAAAGTATAAAAATGAGGTATGTAAAGTAAATCCATATTAATATGATGAGCTGTAAAAGGCTCACTCAAGTCAATAACTTCTGAGGATAACCCACTAACATTATAGACTGCTAGACAGTATTAGATGTTTAGTTGAATTCAAACACTTATAGTATTTAGATGCCAATAGAATATTCACCTCTGACAGGACAAAAAAATAAATAAATAAATACATAAATAATTTTTTTTTTTTTTTTTTAAAAAGTCAGGACCAGGGAGATGGCTCAGTCCAGTAAGTGCTTCCCTGGCAAGTTCAAGAGCCTGAGCTCAATACCTGGTTCCACCGAAAAAAAAAAAAAAGAAAAAAAAAAAAAGATTCTGTTTTTAGTTTATGACAGAATTGTGGAATGCTCAGCAAAGACATGGGGTTGAAATCACAGACAGAGAAGCCCTCTTATTTCAGAAAAAAAAACTATCTTCAACACAGATTGATAAGGACAGAACTTTAAACAAAGTCTTCAATTCAAGAGGCCAAAGCAGAAAAACAAGTCAGTAAATGAACACAACTGAATGTCTGTGTTTAAATCAAAAACCTAGGGGCCAGGGAAATAGCTCAGTTGAATAAGCACTTGCCTGACAAGTGCAAGAGCCTGAGTTTAATCCTCAGTTGGGTGGGGGGGGGCGGGGGGACTGTTACATCAAAACAAAAACCGAGCAAAAACTCTATCTTAAATTCTCCAACTCCATAAGCTATTACACTATTTCTCTTCATGCTACACCGAAGTGTTTCAATTTTCTCATCTTTCCCTTGTGCCACGCTATTACAATATACTTTTTACTCCCACCATTCCATACAATGGGCTCTCAAGGCTCACTAATGAACTTATTGATAAATCTTTCCTTTTTGTGTGTGTGGTACCAGGGATTGAACTCAGGACCTTGTGCTTGCCAGGCAAGTACTTATTCTACTGAGCCATCTCCCCATCCCTGATAAATCTAATGGACACTCTCATCTTTTGCTTCAGGACATCCTGCCACTATTGTTCCCTCTTCTTTCCCTTAAACACACTTTCCTGGTTCTAAAACATTATTCAATGCTGCATTTTTTTCTTTTCTGGCTCCTCCTAGATTCTTTTACAATCTCTTCCTAACCTTGTCCCCTTAATATCTGTGTTGTACCATTCACAGGCCAGCCACACTGACATCAGAGGAACCTGTTGGAAAAACAACCTTTCTAGCCCCAGTCTTACTAGCCTGCATCTACACGATAACAAGATGCATAGTGATTCTTCTACACACTCAGGTTAAAAAAGCAATTGTCTAGAAACTTCAGCCATGTCTTTTCCTCTTCTCACTGCTCACCTACACTCTATTATCCACAAGCCCATAAACTGCCAAATGTTTACCTCCAGTATAGGAATCACATCCATCCTTAAATTGTTACCTCCATTCCTGTGTCTTTGGTCAAGCCCATAACAGTCCTCCAAGACTGATCCTAATAGTCAAGAAAGTGCTATCTAGTATCACTTGTTCTCATTTCCTCAGATAAAGACTCAGGCTTGAGTCTTACCCCCTAAGCCACTTTAAACTGTCCTCTTCCCTTCTTCTCCACTGCCAAATTCTCAATTTATTATCTGCCATTTCCAACTTTAATTACTGTAAGAGCTACTTAGTTTTCCTGCCCAGTACTGCTTCTTTTCAATTCTTTCCCTATATTGCCACCATAGTGAAGTTAAAAAGTTAAAAACTCAACCATTTCACTCTATTCAATACTTCAATGGCTTGCTATGCTTATTCGGAAAGATCTACGAATTTCAAGGTGCTCCTTATTTTTCTAATCTATAGCTTTTCAAACCAGTTTGTAAAATGTTATTAAAAGATCATGACCCAAATTAGTCACAAAGCAGAAAAGTACAAAAACAACAGCAATTAAATGCAGAACAATGTGAAAGCAGGCTTATTATTTTATGAAATTTTTGTTTTAATTATGTTCCAACTGTACAATGAAATGCATTTCCTTTTGCACCAAGTAGCAAAGTCTGAAATCTAGGGCTCTACCTTCACATAAACACAGCTTACATCCATGCTCTTATTTTTTACTTTGTTCAAGATGTTCTTCCTGATCTGTGTTGTAATACATACGTCTGCCTTTATATGAAAAACTTTTCTAAATTCCAGAACCCGAAAAACACATAGACACATACACTTCGCTATCTTTCAAAGTTCAGCTTAAAAGGTGCACTCTCTCCAAAATCTTATAAAACCATTTGAGGTAGGGGATAGCCATATTCTCCTCATCCTAGTAATATGTCAATCTTATCTTCTGTTCATAGCCCCTAACATCCAGTCTCACTGTAATGTAGGTCCTGTTCAGTGCATAAAACACTCAAAAAAGTAAGTCCTCCATGAATGTTTCTTTGAAAGATCAGCAAAACATTAAAATGCTTTTTACTCTATAAGTATGAGGACGATTTTAAAATAAAAGCCATGAAAATTCTTTTTATTTATTTTTATTTTTTTTTTTTTTTGAAGAACTGGGGATTGAACTCAGGCCCTTGCGCTTGCTAGGGAAGCGTTTATTCTACTGAGCCATCTCCCTGGCCCAAGCCATGAAAATTCTGACAGGAAAGCAATCATATCAGGTTGAAGGCCAAAAGGAAAGGTCAGACTGGCAATATTTATATTTCAAGATCATTGAAAAACTCACTTTACACAGTAGAATGCTATGACAAAGTAATAAAAAGCAAAAATGAATCATGTTTTCAAGACAATTATATTCTTTCAGGTTGGGGACTTGAGCTTAGGAAGTATATCAAGGGAAACCTGCTATGCTGAAGCTAAGAAAAACATGCTACCAAAATGTATTAGAATGAGAAAGAAGTGGCAGTTTTTAAATCTCAAATTGTAAGATAAGCTATGGGTCTAATTTTTCTTTCAAAAGCTCACTATGAATAGCTCTATAAATGACAGATTTAATGGGATGTAGGTTTGGAACTCAGCAAACTAGCTAGGAGACTACAAACAAAACAAAATAGTGGTCAATCTATAATACTATAATTGCTGTAAAGGTAAGTGGTTAGATTTGGAATATATTACATTAAGGAAAAAGCCAAGCAGGATAGCAGGAGTCTGCAGCCCTCAGTACTCAAAAAATAAAAACATGGCTGACCATTTACAATGTAACCCACTCTGGAATCCAGGTAGGCTCAATGCTAAGACAGTGCTTTCAAACCACAATACCATGTTTGCAATGTACACAAAAGACAACAGACTGATTTGCTAAATCTGTAACACTACTGGAACATAATATCTTTCAGATTACTTTAGCAATGTGCATAGAACCTTAATGGACATAGGTAAATAAAAGCTGATAAAGTTATTGTATATATCTTTACAATTAGGATTTCAATTACTGCTCCAATTTCAGTATGGCTTAATTATGCTTCTCCAGATTTTCAAAAAAATTGTTCAATCAATTGTGGGACTGCTGTCAAAATATAGGTTTGTTTGTTTTTTAAAGAGAAGAGGGCCGAGGAGATAGT
Source organism: Octodon degus (assembly GCF_000260255.1). Taxonomy (NCBI): domain Eukaryota; kingdom Metazoa; phylum Chordata; class Mammalia; order Rodentia; family Octodontidae; genus Octodon; species Octodon degus. Next base: position 277,949 of record NW_004524944.1, on the reverse strand, counting down.
TCAGTAGAATAAGCAGTTGCCTGGCAAGCGCAGGGTCCTGAGTTCAATCCCTGGTACCGCAAAAAAAAAAAAAAAAAAAAAAGAAAAAGAAAAAAAAAACTGACAATTTCCTAGAGACTAACCAAATCATATCCTCAAGTTTGTTTTCCCTCTAGCATGCTACTTTTCCTTCGTAAAGAGGAGCTGTTAATCATTACAAATTTCCAGACCTCAATACACACACACAACACACATACACAAACACATATACACATATCTCGCGATTGTGGCTGTAATTAAACTGTAATAACAGCCAGCCTATCTTTTTGAGCGATCTACAATCAGAATAATACTTGACACTTTCGTCCTGCGAAAACGTATCTGCAATGTAAGGCCACCATTTTTGACTTCGCCAAGCAAATAATTTAAGCAAAGGTGACAATAATATATTACGAGAGGAAAAGGATACACGACAGCATGCCTAAAAATTTCGACGGAAATTTACATTCTCATGTTATTTAAGCAAAGAACACACAGTGAAAGTAAAGCGGTGAAACATCCGCTAGAAGAAGCTTCAGCACAACACACACCCGCGCTCCACTCACACTTCATAAAACACGTGCACCAGTCACAAATGGACAAAGACTGGAGGCAGCGGGATAAAAAATAAACGGGGTGCGCATCACCCCTGCTACTACCATCTCTGATTACCTCTTGCCTCTCCGCATCCTTGTTCTTCTGCGTCTGTTTTTTCGCGTACCACAAGCCAATGTCGCGGCCTTTCAAGTGTCCGGGGTGCCGACCCCTTCCTCCTCGACCACCTCCGCCGCCGCCGCCTCCAGAGCTCCGACTCCCTCCGTGGCCCCCTCCACACCCACCACTGGAACTGCGAGAACCGCCATCGCGGCCCCAGTTCTGATGGTAATCATAGCTCATTGTCCGGGACAGCTACTCCCCAGTGAGAAGCCACAACTGCTGGAAATGGCGTCTGGGCCCGGAAGCGGATGCACATGTACTTCCGTTTTGCTTCCGGAGCCCAGAGCGAGAAGGCGGGCTCTTTAGCGTCACAAGCAGCCGTTTCCGGTGACGTCAGGTCCGCCCGTCGCGGAATACCCGCGAGGGGCGTAGGTGGAGTTTGGTGTGAGAGCCTGTGGTGTTCCGTCGGAATCAGGGCTAAAGGCAGGCATGCAGTTTTTAAAAATTTCTTACGTTTCATAAAGTCTAAGCCTGGAAAGTAATAAAATGGGTTTAGAGGTTTGTTTCTGGTAAAATCCGGAGTTTGCTTCTAATTAACTCCAGGGAAATAAATAGCAGTTCAAACAAAACATGTAGATCAATGAGTAGTTTCCTAACAGCATAAAATCATGAATTTGCTGCCTTTCTTGAGAACGGCTTAATACCTGTTTCATGTATGTGATTAAAACTAAACGGGCCTCTCTGTTCTTTAAAGGATTGTCACTTGTCCACTACCAAAATTAAGTGGAGAAGAACACTTAAGTCGTGTAAGTAAGCAGCATTTGAGGATCCCATGTTCCTTTAAAGCCACATATTATTAAGCAGACCACTGAGTTTGTGCAAACTTTCTCAATCACGAAGTGATCGGGCCACATAGGCTCGATATTCACCAGAGGAGTCACTTCACTTACCTTTGAGTGATTTAAACTTGTTGGGGATACTGCAGAAGGCAAGTATGGTATATGAACTTACATTTGCTTACATTCTTGAGAAGATAAAGGCAGAAATCCTTGTACGATGGATTGAAAAAGGGAACTGCTGTGTATCCTGGAGGGTCCAAAATGTTTGGTTGTGACCTAAACGTTATTTGAGTATTTGATTCCTAGTATCTTTTATCTAAAACAAAAAGAAAAACATAAAAACAAAAAACCTGATCCTTAAAAAACCCTCAAGAACTTAGTTGTAATAAATCCCTTTACAAGGAGGGGAACCAGGGAACTGGAGACTGGAAATCAGCAAGCATACTACTTGGACCCTCTCACAAAACTAACACACTTCACGTCTATTCTTAAGGTCCTTTAATTATTTTTTTTAATTTTTTTTATTTTTTATTTTTATTTTTATTTTTTTGGCTGAACTGGGGATTTGAGCCATCTCCCCGCCCCGTAAAATTCCTTTTATGTTTTCTAAAAGCTTTTTCTCATAAATGTTCTCTCTACCTCCCTGATTATGATCATATATACCAGTCCCCTTTTATCTGTGGCTTCACTTCCATTTATTTCAGTTGCCCTGATCTGTTATACAAAACAGTAAATAAGAAATTCCAGAAATAAATGACTCGTAAGTTTTCAGTTGTGTGCTCTTGTAAGTGGCAGAAGTTGCATGCCGTTCCATTCTGCCTTGTGTAGGACCCAAATCATCGCTTTATTCAGTATCTCTGCTTGTATAAGCACCCACTCCTAGTCATTAAGCCTTCTTTTACCAACTGTAGTGGTACTACTGTATTTGCATTGAAATTTACAAGTGATGGCTCCAAAGCACGGTAGTGTTGCTGACTATTTAGATAGGTCAAAAAGAAACTATAATGTGCTTCTTTTAAGTGCAAATTCTCCAGTTTAATAGGGAAAAAAAATATCATTGCTAAGCTGTATAAGAATAAATCTATTGGGAAAATTGTGAAGAAGGAAAAAAAATTGACATTAATTTTGCTGTCACACTTCACATTACAAGTTATGGCACACTGGCAAGCGCAAGGACCTGAGTTCAATCCCTGGTTCTGCCGAAAGAAAAAAAGGTATGGCACAGTACATGAAAAGTGCTTAGTTAAGACAGAAGGTTTGTGGGTGAAAGATACAAACAGAAAACATGTTAAACTAATGGTTCCATGTTGTCTGAGAAAGCCTTGAGCTTTAGCTCATCTCATCGCTGTAGACACCATCATAAGAAAGGTGGGTATAAGACAGTAAGATATTTCATGTGGGAGAAAAAGAGCATATATACATTTTTATTATACTACTTTTGTAATTGTATTTATTTTTAGTGATGTTGACCTCTTACTGTGCCTAATTTATGAATTAAATATTATCATGTTAGCACTATCTGGAGTTTTAAACTTCCATGAGGCATCTTAGAGTATGTCCACCACAGATAAGGGTACACTGCTGTAAGAGTCCAAAATTCTTGGTCAAGCAATGGCCGTGACTCATCCTAATGGCTGACACTGTCAAAGGTTCTACAAAGTGCGGTACAGGATTACAGGATAAATCCTGAGGGTATTTGACTGACCTTATCAGATACAAAAGTTACATTTCTTGCTATATAGGTCTTGCTTTATCTTG
>NW_004524944.1:271880-273668 GCF_000260255.1 Octodon degus | reverse complement strand
TTTTTTTTTTTTTTTGTGGAACCAGGGATTGAACTCAGGCCTTTGCACTTGCCAGGGAAGTGCTTATTCTACTGAGCCATCTTCCTGGCCCCTGTAATGATATTTTTTATCATATGTCCTCCCCACTGATCATGGACTGAGACAAAGAATGCATAATCATTGCTTTGAAACTTATAGCACTTGATATCCATCTCCATAGACCTCCACTCCCTGCCCTAGCCTAGTCATGTGTGGATTTCAGCAAGGATGAACTACACATATCTCTGTTACAAAATCGGAAAGCACTTCAGTTTCCGCAGTCTTAGGAAGTCCCTTATTCTCTGTGTTATTTATCTCAATATTATAAAAGTTCTTGTGTAATTTCTTCTGGGATCTAATGTTTATGAAGGTGTGGGAATGGAGATTATCTTTAATGTTTTCCTTGGAAAATAGAATCTGTAATTAACTTGTTCCTCCACTTAGGGGTATGGATGGTTTGGGGGATCTAACCCTCCATTGACTATAACTGGCTGGCTGATGGGAGGCAGAAAAGATGAAAAGCTGCAAAATGTTTCTTTCATATCAGAATATGGAAGAAATTATTAAATAACTCAGTATAGTATCTTGTTGCATAAAATGTTGGAACAAGTTGGGTAATTTTAATTGTCTTGAAAATGAACTTGTAGAGAACATCTGTTCCTCATTATATCTGGTCCAAATGAGCAAATGTGTGATTTTAAAATTATTGTTACTGATCTAGGGGCTGGGGAGATGGCTCAGTAGAACAAGTGCTTGCCTAGCAAGTGCAAGGGTCTGAGTTCAATCCCTGGTTCTGCCAAAAAATAAAATAAAATAATTATTACTGATCTCTCTGTTTCTTCCCTGGCATTACAATAATGGCAATAGCTTAATATTGCCAGCTAATTTTTTTAATGTCTTCAGGACAGTTTCATTTCATGTAATTTTGCAGTTCATCTATGTTAGACCTTTGAATCTCTCCTTTTTTTGGTACTGAGGATCAAACTAATAGTGCTTTGTGCAAGAGGTTCAGAGAAGGTTATATAAATATAAATGTCATCTCTTACCTACTGTTTTCCATTCTAGGGCTGTGGGTATGATCTTGACACAGCGAGCAAAAAACTGATGTCGGGGTGCATAATCTCCAAATGGTACAGGGGGAAAATGATCTTCCAACCTAAAAGGTACCTGGGACAAGTTCATGTTCTCTAAAACCAAAGAATAAATTTTAGGAACAAACGGATGTTATTAGCTGAATATATTTACTAGGGGAAAGAAAGCTCCTTTCCGAGAGAGGGACAGAAGCCCCCCTCCCCCCACTGGGTGGTCCCCAGGAAGCTGCCTCTTCCAGCGACTTTTATAGAGTAAAACCATGTGATGAGGTGGGTCTAAAGTGGTGGAAAAGACATGGGAACTCACTTAGGTGGGCATGAGGTGGGACAAAACTATGATCAACCAATGAGATTACAAGCACCATTTGCTCAGTTAAAGTGATTAAATCCACAGAAAAGTATAAAAACAAAGTATAAGAAGTAAAGCCATGGTATTATGTTGAGCTGTAGGGGACTCAGGTCAACAATTTCTGACATTGCCAGTCAAGCGGAAGACCCAGTACTATTATGGACTACTGAACTCTTAGAATATTTTGCTGAGTTTACACACCTATAATATTTAAATGATGGAACTTAACAAAAAACAGGGATACAGATGAATGTCCGTTTTGTATCTGTGTATTCAAAGTGGTTAGGATAGAATATAGTTACATTCGCTTAATGAATAGAGGGATTTGTT
>NW_004524944.1:269058-271032 GCF_000260255.1 Octodon degus | reverse complement strand
CCCTGGGGTGCACTGAGACAGCAATAGAGACTGGGCATGGTGGCAAGCGCCTGTAATCTTAGCTCTTGGCAGGCTGTAAACAAGCGGATCACTACGAGTCTGATCTAGTAGTGAGACCCTGAACATCCTGTAGACCATTCCCTAAAAAAAAAAAAAAAAAAAAAAAAAAGCTGATAAAAGTTCTAGGGCACCACTACAGTTATTATTACTATATAGCAAGTCACCTGAAAACTCAATGATACAAAATAGCCACCATACTTATATATTTCTCTCTCTCTCTCTCTCTCTCTCTCTCTCTCTCTCTCTCTCTCTCTCTCTCTCTGTCTCTCTCTCTCTCTTTAATAGAACTCAGACTGTTACACTTGACAGGGAAGCGCTTATTCCACTGAGCCATCTCCCTGACCCCGTACTTATATATTTCTTGAGTCAGGAGTTTGAACATGGCACAGTGGGGATGAGTTTTCATTGATCCAAGATAGATGAGGTCTCTTCTAAAAATTCTTGCTAGTTGGAATTTGGAATTATTTTGAGATATTTTCATTGAAACATCTGATAGCATTGGCTGCTATGGTATGGCATACAGCCCTTTGGTTTCCATCTGTGGCCTACTTTGAGCCCTTTCACAGCATAACACATAGGCTCAAAGAGCAACTGTCACTGAGCATGGTTGCAGTATATGTGTTTGTATTAACTGGTCTCAAATCATATTATGTAATTTCTGTATTTTCCTGATTGAAGGAGATACTAGCCTCTCAAGAATATCTTTAGAATAATATTTAAAATCTATGCCTGGTCTGTAAGTCACAAATGACTTGTGTGTCCCTAGTGTTATTTGGATTTATCTCCACTTTCTCCCTATCTCATCTGCATTCATGTTGACTTCTTTGGTAGGTTGAAAACTTATACAGGGTGCACTCCTACTCTTGAAAACTTGTGGTTCCTTTTGCCACACTAGGATTATTCTAGATAATCAGTGTACTTCCTCACTTTGAGTCTTTGATAAAATATTACTTTATTGGTTAGCCTTTCCCGACTGAATTATTGGAAAAACCATTCTCTCCATTATTTGTCTTTATCCTAATGTTTCTCTCTGGTGCATATTACCTCTGGTCCCTATTTTCTACCAATATGCTTGGTATTTAAAATACATGTACACAAATATTCTTTGTTTGCGATGGGGTTGTATCCCATCATAAACTGAAAGTATCATTAGTTGAAGGTAGATTGAGTATCCCTAGCCTACCAAGCACTGTAGTTTAGCAACCTATGACTGCAGTTGCTTAATCTCATCCTCTGATGGTTATCTGGGAGCTAAAGCATGGTGTTACTGCACAACTTGAAGACTCTCCCTCATGTATTATTAGCCTAGAAAAAGACTAAAATGTAAATTCATGATATTGCTCCTACTGAATGTATATTACTTCTGCAAACTTTTCCCAAATTTGAAATACAGTAAGTTGAACCATTGTAAGTCACAGACCGTCAGTGTAACATAAATGTGTGGTAAAGACTTTAACATTATCCAAAAGGAGTTCTGGCCTTCTCTTTTAGCTTTCAGACAGGAAATCTCTAACTTCCAAGAATATCATATCTGACAAGCTGTCTTTTCTCCAAGGGCCTTCAACCAGCAAGACAGTAATAATGTGATTTGTTCTGAAGCCTTTGAGTCATTTTATATCACCTTGACTTCCTGATCAGTGGAAAAAATTATCAGTCATGTAAGCAATCAGTTCTGCTTACTTATACTCCTACTGTGATGAATACCAATAAAGACCCTGAGACAAAATTTGTATGTGCTTCATGGATGGCAATACCCTGTTCATATTCCTACACACTTATACCTGGAAAGTCATGTTGTCTGTCACCTCATCCAAAAAGAAAAACAGGGGGCCTGGCCCTAGCTCAGGCCTTTAAGTGGCTGCTTCCACAAAGCTGTCAGCCTCAGGTTGCTGGAGTTCGAACCTCACACCTCTC
>NW_004524944.1:266940-267943 GCF_000260255.1 Octodon degus | reverse complement strand
TATATATAACTAAGGAGTTATAATTATGTGTCTGCAGTTTGTAGGAGTCACCACCAGATGGTAACATTTTTACTAGATAACATTTTTATTTCCACATAAAACTTAAAAAGGAGATACAGTATATAAAGTACAGTATTAATAATAAGAACTATATAACTATCTTTCAAGGGTAAGATATTTAGATGTAGCATAGGATTTTTTTTTTTTTTTGGTAGGACCAGGGATTGAACTCAGGCCCTTGTGCTTGCCAGGGAAACTTATTCTACTGAACCATCTCCCCAGCCAGCATAGGATGTATAAAAGGGTATTTTCTATGCTACAAAACCCATTTTTATCATGTTAATTACTAAAGAGTAAGTAAATTTAAGGTTTGTAAAGCTTACTCGTTCCATCTCTATAAGAATCTGGGGTATCCGTTCATGTTTATGCACAGCCCAATTAGATTTTTCTTGTAGATACATCTACTGGCTTGGACTTTGAAATGTTATAGATAAATAATTTGATTGTAACTAGTCTCTCAAACATCTTCAAGCTATGTGATCATGGTGTTGTTTCAATACAGGAGAATTGTTAAAGTCTATCTATGGTGTGTATAATTTAATAACCAAGAGAAATTAAATAAGAATACCTTTGCTTGTTTGCTTTTGTTTTGTTTTGTTTCATTTCCCCCATCCTAGTTCCATGTTAAGTGAAAAGAAAATGGAAAACAGGCAAGAAAATGGCTATTATTGTCTTCCAATCTAGTTCATACACTCTGTGAACCTTGACTGTCATCATCTTCCATTCAAAATGCTCAATAGTTTTTAAAAAAAATTGTTTGCACTTAAATCTTTACTATTTTCTTCAGTTGCATTATCATCCTAATTTCAGTGTTACTAAACATTGCATTTTAAACTAGTAATATTACTTTTATCCTTCAGAAAAGTATACACCTAAATATATCAAAATCTCTCCTTTACAAACCATTATTAGAGGGGCCGGGGAGATGGCTCAGTGGAATAAG
>NW_004524944.1:248054-265918 GCF_000260255.1 Octodon degus | reverse complement strand
AAGCTTATTGTTATTATCAAACGATTTACGTTATCAAGCTTAACCTCCCTATTTCACTACATTTCAAACATCTTAGGCATAATAAGTATTTATTTATTTTTAAATATTTATTTATTTGGTACAGGGTCTCACTATGCAGGTTGGACTCCTAGTGATCCTCCTGTCTCAGCCTCCCCAGTGCTCAGATTACTGGCATGCACCACCACACCTGGTTCTGAGGCCAGCACGGCATGTGGTACCAGGAATCGAACTAGGGTCCTTGTACTTTCCAGGCAGGAACTTAGATCACCAAACTATCTCCCCAGCCCTGTGTTAATTATTTATATCAGGCTAATTTATCCACTTGTATTAAAAGTCATAAATTCTGAAAGTACAAAGTATTTAAAAGTAAAACATATTTAGAGTGAGACTATAACTTGAATTTGAATTTATATGCTATGCATTATTTGGGATTTACATTTCAAACAATAGCATTAATTTGCTTGCAAAATTTAGATAATATTATACAAGAATTGAAAAAATACAGATAATTATTTTGAAAATAGTTTTTCTTAGTAGCTTAAAAGACCCTCTACAGGTGAAACATTGTTGAAAACCCATGAAATAATTTAGAATTTTGATTCAATCAAAATCAATGATTCTGAAAAACAATTTTCAATCTCTAAATAAATATGTGTGAGGTAAGGGGACACAAAGTCTAAGACCATATAAATAAGCAGTTCAGTAATTTTGGAAAATAAACATTTAAATGAAGCATTTAATATATGTTTACAGAAAGATTAAAATAAAGCAATTTGAAGAAAAATTACTATAATTTTAGAAATATATGTTACTAATATTTTGACAAGATAATCTTTATATTTTTACAATGTAATATATTTTAAAACATCTTTTTTTCTCTCAAAATATTCCCCTTTACTTTATTTTTTTCCATAATTTTATTGAGAAACAAATAGCAATGAGACAGTTTCAAACCAAATTGGTAGGACAGTTTCAATAATTAACACATTGCATACATTCCTCCTAGTGGTTAATTGCTGTACAAGATGCTTAAAACATCTTAAAATGTATACTTTCCAATCATTTAACAAAATACATATGGCATTGTTCACTTCAGATAACACATATCTTTGGGAATAACAAGTATGTAAACCTAACATTTGAAGTATACATTTTATGCTTCAGGAATAGCTAAGAAAATTGTTCTAATCTGCATCTTTAAGAATAGACATTTTTGTTTTAAGATTAGAGGATTTTCCTCTGCTTTATCCAGAAGATTGTTACTGAAGTTAGATCCACCTCTCAGGATGTAATCTGACAATATTTTCCTTCAGTTTCCATTCAAATAAAACAATTCTAGAAGCAAGCATAAATTAAGTCATTGCTATAGATTGGATCTTGAAGACTCCTGTGATGGAGCTATGGTGGTCAGGAAGGTCTGTTGTGGGAAGCATGGAGCCATTAGAAGGCAGGACATGCTGGTCTTTGGGCACATATCTTCAAAGAGGATTGTGAAACATTGGTCCCTTCTACTTTTGCTTCTTGGATTACCATGAGCCAAATGGTTGACTTCACCATGAACTACTTGCCACAACCCTTCATGATCAATGGAGCCAATCAGTCATGGACTGTAAACTTTGACCCTGTGAACTAAACAAGATTTTCTTTTTTACAAACAGATAATCTCAAGTATTTGTTATAATAAGGGAAAGCTAACACAAAATTTTCCAGTAATGTTTGATTGATTGATTGATTGATTGATTGATTTTGGCAGAAATGGGATTGAATTCAGGCCCTTGCACATGCTTAATCTACTGAGCTATCTCCCTGGCCCCAGTGTTTGATTTAAATAATATTTCTAATTCTACCTGTAACATACAGCATATCTGTCTTAAAGGCCATCTTGACATACTGAAAAGATGAAAGGAAAATTTAAGAGAAAGCAAAAGAGAAACCACCTATTAAACTATATTTTATAAAAATTAAGAAAACAACTACTTATACATTTGAGGCATGCATATTTCCAAGTTAGTATCTAATTTTCATTTTACACAAAAATATATATTTTCTAGATACCAATGCAAAGTTGAAGCAGTAACTGGATTAAGCTTTATATCGCTAGCAACATTTAGACAAGCCTCTTCAAATACAACTTTGGAGTTTTGCTACATTTCTTCCATTCTGAAAATGTCCCCTTTTTGTCTTGCAGTAAAAGCCAACATTAAGTATAGAAGCATATGATGGAAACATTATATTCCTTTGACAAACATATGCAAAGATAGTAAACTAGGCCAAGATGTAATTTAGAAAAGACTTCATAGAAACTGGATAACAGACAAAATATTTTAATTACCACAGTGTGCGATCTTTAGGCAGCACATACAAATGCACTTAGTGTCGACAGTAGTTTGAACTCTTCACACCAAAAATAATTAAGTGGTAAATTAGTAAAGCTTATATAAACCAAGAAATAAAAGGAAATCAGTCTCAAAGAAAGTTGTTCTGCAGTTTGAAGTTGCAGAGCTATTTTTGCTTCTAATGGACTAAATGATCACTAATTACTCTTGTTTTCTTCCTCTCGTTTCTTGTAGGCTTTGTTTAACATCTGGATTTCTTCCTGGTAGCCATACTTTTCTTGATGTTGCCTCTTACTGTTCTGTCTGTGTGCTTCAACAGTGTCTGGAATGGAGATGTTGATGTCACCATCAGGATTACTTGTGGGTAAAAAGAGAGAGTATGAGGCTGTTTCCCCTAACTCACATGAAACAAATCTGTTTTCTTTCCGTGAGTAGCGTAGTGAGGGTGATCTGACTTGTGTAGAAGACTGGCTGATGTTGCTAATAATTGAAACAGTGTCCAAGGCCTCTTCATTGTCACAAATTTCAAGAACCTCCAAGTGTATTTTCACATTGGTGTCTGCAAATGTTGACGGAGAATCCTCTGGGTTTGGTTCATGGCCAACACTTTTAGATCGGTAGACTTCTATTTTCTTAGAAGCTGGGGTTATTTTTTGACCTTCTGCACTTACTTCATATGTAGAAAGAGAGAGGGTTTTCCCTGTAGGTGCATGGAGAGACACAGTCCCTTGGAATGCACACAAGGGAATGGCAAGCCCACCGCTGGAACGCTGGAAACAAAAACAAAACGGTTATTATTGAAAACTAGTTTCAAGGATTTGGACATTTATAAGTTGATTTCATGTATCAGCATGGTAAAGTTTATCCTTTTTTTTTTCTTTTTTAGAACCATTTCCTTAGAACCTGATTACATACAGTATTTAGGATTTAAATTCTGTCACCAAAGCATCAAGCTCAGTTTTTCCTAGGTCACATACAAAGTCTAAGTATAGTGAGGAACCTTTTTTTTTAAGATGAGGGACTATTTTCTCACATTTGAAGACAAAATTTCTGTACTGATAAGCAGTAGGGAAGATATGGAACATAAAATTGAATGTGTATTTATAATTTGGAATTGCTTATATATTTTTGTTAAATGTTCAGTTATATGTAAAAGTCTGCATAAGTTGAAAGAAATTTTTTTTTACCTACAGTGATTGATATGCTATCTATTTTCATCATCAAATATGTTGCTCAGATTAACGGATATAGTTATGCAAGATGGGGCATATGATTGAGTATTATCACATGCTTCCAAGAAATCTTAAAGTTTTTGTTCTTATCTCTCATTTTCTTTTATTACCTTTTTAAAAAATTTACTTTAAAGAGAGTATAGTAATAATTGATTTGACATTAGAAATGGTACACAGAATGAATAGAATAATTTGTTCTAATGATGTTTGTAAATAGGATCTCAAGTCCGCATCTTGTACAGCAATTAACCACTAAGAAGAATATATGCAGTGTGTTATTTGTTGAATCTGTACTTCCGATTTGATTTGAAACTGTCTCATTGCTATCTGTTTATCAATAAAATTTTGGAAAAAGAAATTAAAAAAAAAAAAAGAAATGGTACACAGGGATCGGGGAGATGCCTGGCAAGCGCAAGGTCCTGAGTTCAATCCCTGGTACTGCCAAAAAAATAAAAAAGTAAAAAAAGAAATAAAAATTAAAAAAAGAAATGGTACCCATTTAGAAGACCAAGATGACAGGTATTTCAAGCATGGTTTTAGTATTACATGTTACTGTCTTCAGTGTACTTACTTAGCTCATAGATATCAATATACAGAGTTAGTCACAGTGAGAATTCTACCCATTAACTGCTATTTTCAAAAAACCTGAAGGTTGGAAGAAATTTATGCTGCTATCAACATGCACTTCTCTTAATTAGTATGTCAGAGAGAATGGTAACTGTGAAACTGTGACTCAAATGAAGTGCAAAGGATACTTCAGCTCTGAAGTTGAGCATACCTGAGAGGAGCCTACCCTCCCTTATTCCCTTCTTTACTTCCTTTCCCCTTCCTTTCCTTTTTTTTTCATCAAAAGTCTTCCTCCTAATATAAAATGTGGTGTGATATTGGATCATTTTAACTCTTTCATGTGCATGTGACACATCTGGCTAGTAATGCAGAATACATTGTTAAGGGAGGCACCCGTCTTTTTAAATGGCATCATTATCAGTGTGATCATCCTTGGTAGAAGACTTCACAGCTTTACTTTGTGAAGCTGAGTTAAAGGGCCATCCAGAAACATCATCCAGAGAAAATAGTTTTCTTATCAAAAACAGAAACTTGTTTCTTTCTAAAATAAAAATTTCCTCAAACATTATTCAATTAGAAATGTCACATATAATAGTGTATATTATAAATATTCTTTATTCTGAAAGCTCATTAATCTGAAAATTGAACTCTTACATTATACTTCATTATGAGAAAAAACAAGTCCCACTTCAATCCTTCAAAAATTCTTTTTTCCTTGATATTGTACACTGATGAAAAAATGTGCTATGGCATACATTAGTTTAAAAACATAATGAGAAAACTAAGCTATCTGTCCCCAGCAGTATATACAGTTCTATTTAAAAAAAATCTTCACTAGAACATCTGCATAATCAGATCTTTGTATGCACCCCCTTTGTACTATGGATGAGCAGTCACTATAAAAGCAGATTAAATTTTTCTACACTCGATTTTATACAGTCTACATAACAAAGATTTTTAGTAACTCATCCGTGATAACCTTACCTTCGAATGAACAAACAAGCTGTACTGACTTATCAAATAACAGTTCATTAAAGTTGGCATTTTAGAATTGCATAGTGGTAGTGAGTGGCTAAATGTGAAGCCTGATCTTTTTTTTCTTTTCTTTTCTTTTCTTTTCTTTTCTTTTCTTTTCTTTTCTTTTTTTTTTTTTTTGCAGAACCGGGGATTGAACGCAGGCCCCTGCGCTTGCCAGGCAAGCACTTATTCCACTGAGCCATCTCCCCAGCCCTGAAGTCTGATTTTTCTGAAATAGTACACAAAGTCCTCAGTAACTACAACAATTTTCTAAAACATTCATATCCAAATGGATAGCTTCCCTTTGAAGGTTATAACGACAAAAACACAGACAACTTAAAACAACCTGATCACAAGTATACCAAAAACTTTCGAATAAATATTTCTCTAAAGAAGATATGAAACTGTCACAAGTATATGAAAAATGTTCAGAATCATTATTATGAAAACACAAATCAGAACTACAGGGAGATACAACTTCAGACCCTTTAGGTTTCTGCTGTAAAGAAAATAATGTTAAGAAGGATGTATAGACATTGGAATATTTGTATACTGTTGATAAGAATGTAAACTGGTGGGATGATGGAAAAAGTATAGTATTTCCTCAAAACTATAAAAACAATTATCATATGATGCAATAAATCCACTTCTGGCTAAAATTCAATTCAAAATAGGATCTTGAAAGGATGCTCATAGATCAGCATTCACAGCAGCATTTGCAAGAGCTGAAATGTCGACCGATTTATAGAGTTCATAAACAATGGCATTCCCTTGTGTTTCACACAATAATGTATCTGGGCTAGAGTATTATGAAAACATGGATAAAGGATATTTATCCATGTGGGGTAAGGAAAAAGAAAGAATCTTTCTAAGAATCTTCCTGGATCAGAGTTCAGTTTTTATAGGTAAGTGGAAATACTTGGTATGAAATGCTCTTGAGTAGCAGCAGTTCTAACTTGGCAAAAATCAAGGAAAAAAAAAAAAAGAGTAAAAAACACAAGTATTGAACAGGAAGAAACCAGGACATCATAATTGATAAATTAAAATAGTTTTCCTAAAAGTAAAAACTATTTAAGAAATTTAGCAACAAGTCCAAATTCTAAGTATTAAGAAAACAATAGCTATTGCTGATGAAAAATTATTTTAAAAGGGTGCAATTCAAAATTTGAAATAATGTAAGAAATCTTATGAGGAAAACTGCATCAACGAATAATTGTGAATGAGTAGATAAAGAAGAGATGTTTTCATTTTTGTCTTTTTTTAAAAAATCCTTTTCCCTTCCCTTCTTCCTCCCTATCCTTCCCATCTGAACAAGTTCTTCCTCCTTCCCAATATCTGTCTTCCATTTTTCTCCTTACTTACCCTGTGGGTTTCCCACACAAGAGAAACATGTACTATTTAAACTTGTGTGTCTTTTGTGAAGGGGGAAGAAAAGAGGGCTGCAGGGAAGGGAATGGAAAAAAAAAGAATAAACATACATTATGTTCTGGTATAAACTCCCCATGATGAATGTGATCATTATGTATGGCAAGCATACTACTAAAAAAAAATTGACTAGAAAATACACAAATAAAAAATAGACAAAAGAAATAATGTTTTGTATTGAAAAATTATATTGTCAATATGGTTTTTTCATTTATTGATTTAAGATAACTTCAAGAAAAATTCCAATTAAATATTTTAGAACTTCAAAATTTGCTCTTGAGATTTATATGCATGCACATGCTGTCAATAACCAAACAAAAATTGGAAGTGGACTAATGAGATAAATTTCCAAATGTAACATACACAGGGTGTTAGTGGAAAGATTTGATATATCTGTGAAAGAGAATAGACAAGAAACCAAGTATAGTATATCATAAAAGTGGCATTTCAAAATAATGTAACTTGTGTGTAAAAAAAATCTGAAAACCAGAAAATATAATCTCTTTTATGGGAGGAAAAATTTCCCATTTATCTTTATTTTCTCTTAACACTCATAACAGTATCTAGTGCATGGTAGGTCCTCAAAAAATATTTGTCAAAAGAATGACATTGTGCATAAATAAATGAATGTGTGCTACTGATCTCTGAGATTTTTGAGAGTCCAATTTTAACTTCTTAAAGCATAAAGATAGGATCTTTAAAAATATTACTGTTTATGTTTTATTTTTATGTTTTGAAAGCGCTGTATAAATGATGATCATTATGAATGCATCCAAAAGTCTTGCTAGAATACACTTCCTATAAAATATATGGGTCTTAGTTGAAGGCTTCTAGTATGACCAATAAGGATAAATTCAGAGAACATAAAATTCTTCATTTCATTGTCTCTAACTTCTATGCATTTAAAAGTCAATGAATTAGCATAGACTGTCACGAATAATAATAATCCATTACTGCTGTAGTCTTGAGTGTGGGTGGATGGGAGCTCTTTTATTCTGAAATGAAAAGCAGTCTCTAACCTTCACAAGTACTTCAGTAGGAGAGAGCTTGCTATGTAAATACATTAGCACAAATAATATGCTGTGATAATTGATTCAGGCTTACTGACCTTGGTTATGTTGAATGTTTTTATTCTTAACAAGTCTGTAAGTGAATTCAAGGTGAAATTATAATATGAAAAGAGTTGCTCTAAATTTGTCTCCTAACAAGGTGAAGTATTCCGTTGATTATCTGAATCATTCAGTTTAAGAAAGATATTACAGTATGTAGAATCATAGCCATTACCCAAGACCATAGAATTCATTATAGGTTTTTCTACCCCGCAAGCTGGAACTATGTCGTTAACTCATGAATAATCGATGTGACTGATGATTCAAATATAGATAGAACTCATTCGGTGATTTAAGTGAAGTTAGTCTGCTAAAAAATACTCATTTAAGATTTTAAGTCAAGCAGTTGTTTTGGGAGAGAAGGGATAGAGATCTCAAAAGAAAAAATATATATATATATGCAATAATTTTGTAGAAAAACCAATAGATTTTTAATAATTTGCCTTTTAGAATTTATTCAACATACATGCTGTATGGTTGCTATATTTTATTTTATTTTGTTTATATTTATTTATTTATTTATTTATTTAGGCCAGCTCAGCCCACTCTAAATGTGGGGCTAGTGCAGCATGTGGTGCCAGGGATTGAACCTTGGTCCCCTGCACCTGCCTAAACTTGCCTGAGCAGGCACTTTAGACCACTGAGCTATCTTGTGACTATCTCAAAATGTTTTGGTGTCATCCTGTAATCTCCATTTAAAATATTTAGGAAACTAAAATAAGACATAAGAATTGGTCAAGAGAAAGGACAAAGGAGGCCAAAAAATAAGGAAGGGCATGAATGGATTGTGGCATTGTTGTAGGCAGCTGAGTTAGACAGAAATATTCCAGGCAGTCAGACAGGGCTGGGCCCTCCAAGGAGACAATATAAAAGACAAGATGACTTTGCAGCTATGGGAGAGACAGACACTGCGTCTGTGGGTCAAACCTCAGGACAAAGGAGGAAACAGTGTGGCCACTTACTTCCCCAGGGATGGACGGAAGGGATTGATACTCTAAGTAGGTATCAATCACCTTGAAGCCTGAGAGTCACTGACTCAACTCCCTACAGGAAAAGCTCCTGTTCTGTATTCATGTCCGCTCCCTACATGACTTTGTTCCCCTTTTAGTGTTGGATTGAATCCACATTACCTGAGCAGTCGTGCTGGACATAGTTTTGTCCCACCTGGTGTGTGAGTTCCTGTGTTTCACACTATAGACCACCTCACCTCATTGTTTTACTCAATAAAAATCCCTAGAAAAGACAGTGTCCCTGGCAACCAATTTGGGTCCCCATTCTGTCCTATCAGACAGGAACTTTCTTTTCCCCTGATAAATATATTCTGCTCTTAACCTCCATTGTTCCTAAAATTAATTCTTCTGTTTTACAGAACACAAACTTGACCCAGGTATCTTTCAACAATTTTTTTTCTTTTTTTTTTTTTTTGCAGAACCAGGAATTGAACTCAGGCTCTTGCGCTTGCCAGGCAAGCACTTATTCTACTCAGCTATCTCCCGAGCCCATTCAAAAAAATTTTTTAATCATTTATTTATTTATGTATTTGATACAGGCTCTCATACACAGCTCAGACTTATAGTGATCCTCCTATCTCAGCCTCCCCAGCTCTGATTGTAGGCATGGGACACCATACCTGGTTCTTTGACCAGTACTGCACAGCAGCGGCACTGTATGCAGTACAGGATCAAACCTGTATCCTTGCATTTGCCAGGCAGGCACTTAGGCCACTGAACTATCACCCTGGCCCAGACCCAAGTATCTCAGGTTGAGAGTTTCATTTCCCAATCTCATCATGAAAAGTTCTAGGAATTTGAACACATTCACTTCTAAACCTCCTAGCTCTTTGGGGTCTAAATTAAGCCTTTTAGTAATGAAAAGACTAGCAAGGGGGCCAAGGAAATAGCTCAGTAGAATAGGTGCTTGCCTGGCAAGAGCAAGGACCTGAGTTCAATCCCCAGTTCCGCCAAAAAAATGATTAGCAAGTTCTATATATAGTAGCAAGTTATATATATATATATATATATATATATATATATAGTATTTGGTTATTGCAGGGTCTCACTACACAGCTCGGACTCATTATCCTCCTGCTTTCAGCCTCCCCAAAATTGGGATTACAAGCGTGCCCCACCTCACCCAGACTCTGGTCAGCTCAACCCTCCCTGGGGGCGGGGCTGGCACAGCATATTGTACCAGGGTTCCCACTGCAGTCCCCAAGCTTGCTTAAGCTTGTATCAGCAGGCCCTTTAGTCTGCTGAGCTGTCCCACTGGCAGCTCTAACAAATATTTGCTGATTTCACTGAATAGGACTTCTTGCTAAGCACTTTCATCTTCATATTTAATATTCACATTAATCTTACAAAGTAAGGACATTAATTATCCCAAATTTATACATGGCATAATTGATTTATGAGAAGGAGCACAAGTCAGTACATGGCAAAGTAAAATGCAAATTCAAGATTATCTGTTTCAAATCCTCATGATTCTTAACCATTTTGCCATATTGCTATTGGAAACAACAGTAGCATTTTACTCTCCTGCTACATTTAAAATACTTCACTGTTTTCTTGAAGTGATGGAGAAAAGATTTATTTAGATTATTAAGGGGAGTTTTTAGAGAAGAAAATAAATGGTTCTAAAATAAGGCTTTAAAAGAAATTTCAAGATGGAAATATAGCTCAGGCAAGATAGCTCAGTGGTCTAAAGCACCTGGTTAGTCAACCTTAGGCAGGTGCAGGGGACCACAGTTTGATCCCCAACACCACTTGACATGCCAGCAGTGCCCTCAGGGCAGGCTGAGCCAGCAAAAAAAAAGGTGATTTCAGGGCTGGGGAGATAGCTTAATGATCTAAGAACGGCAAGTACAAGGACCTGTTTTGGGCATGGTGGCGTAACGCTTGTAATTCTAGTACAAGGGAGACTGAGGCAGGAGGATCACTATGAGTCTGAACTGTGTAGTGAGAACCTGTATCCAATAAAATAAAGATATAAAAAGGCAATTTAAAAGAGAAGTTAATGCTTAATTTAAAAAAATTGTTCTTTTTAATTTCTTACAACTTTCTTAAAAACAATTTTAGTTGTTTTGGCAATCTAAACAACTGATTTGAAGATAACATGCAATACAACAACCATTGTCAAATTTCTATTACTTTTTAATGAAATTATGTATTTTTTAAGCCATTTTGTGCTCCCTCCCCCCTCCCCTGGAACCGAGGATTGAACTCAGGCCCTTGCACTTGCCAGAGGATCGCTTATTCTACTGATCCATCTCCCCAGCCCCTATTTTGTGCTCTTTAAAAAATAAAAGACCTTTTTTTTGCTGCCTCAGCCTGCCCTGAGGGCACTGCTGGCATGTCAAGTGGTGTTGGGGATCAAACTGTGGTCCCCTGCACCTGCCTAAGGTTGACTAACCAGGTGCTTTAGACCACTGTGCTATCTTGCCTGAGCTATATTTCCATCTTGAAATTTCTTTTAAAGCCTTATTTTAGAACCATTTATTTTCTTCTCTAAAAACTCCCCTTAATAATCTAAATAAATCTTTTCTCCATCACTTCAAGAAAACAGTGAAGTATTTTAAATGTAGCAGGAGAGTAAAATGCTACTGTTGTTTCCAATAGCAATATGGCAATAAAAATAAAAGGTAGTTTCAGTAACCAAAACAGTGGGGAAAATGTATTCGAGGATGGGAATGAACAAGGTAAATAAAGAAAAGGCAGGGCTGGCCAAATAACTCAGCAGACTAAAGTGCCTGCTTACACAGGTGCAGGGATGGGGCGAGAGTTCAATCCCCAGCATGCTGTGCCAGCTCCACCCCTGGGGTGCACTGAGACGGCCATTGAGAAGAATCACTACAAGTCTGATCTACGTAGTGAGACCTGTACACCCTGTAGACCCTGCCCTAAAATTCATTAAAAAAAAAAAGAAAGAAAGAAAGAAAGAAAGAAAGAAAGAGAAAAAAGAAAGAAGGAAAAGTCCTAGAAACAGAGATTAAGACTAAGGGCTGAGAGCCCTTATCACCAAGATAAGCTCCCATATAGTGGAGGATAATCTCTGATTTTTATTTCCAGTTATGGGAGAGAAGGAAATGCAGATACATGGAGTGTCTACTACAGGAAGGTACTGTACTTAGCGCTTTTATACATGAAATCTAATTTAGATGCCTCAATTATCAAACTCAATTTGTTTTAAATTCGTGTTCAAGCTGGGAAGATAACTCAGTGGCACAAGTGCCTGCCTGGCAAGCTCAAGGACCTGACTTCAATTCCTGGTACAAAAAACAAAACAAAACAAAACAAAAGATCTTGAAAAATAATTAAATTTTTAAAAGTAATTCGTATTCAAACACTGAAAAATTTGAGAACTGAACATTATATCCATAAGAAATAATGGAAAACCATTATTTGGGTTCTGAGGCCCAAATTTAGTTTTTCAGTACTTTAAGAGATTACACAGTAATTTTTTTTCTTTTTTTTTTTGTACTGGAAATCATAATCAGGACCTTTCACTTATCAGGCAGGCGCTTAAGCCACTGAGCTACCTCCCTGGCCCTGGACTTCTTTCTTTAACTCTATTGATATAGGAAAATGCAACTCCCAACCTGAAAGATTCCTGGGCCGAGTGTGTGTTCTCTAAAATGAATTTTAAGAGCAATGGAGGTTAAGAGCAGAATATATTTACTGGGGAAAGAAAGCTTCTGTCTGAGAGAGGGACAGGAGGGTGAACTGAGCTGGTTACCTCAGGAAGCTGTCTCTTCCAGGAAGTTTTATAGAGTAAACCATGAGGTGAGGTGGGTCTAAGGTGGCGAACATGGGAACTTGCTTAGGTGAGCATGAGGTGGGACAAAACTCTGGTCAACCAACAAGGTTACAAGCACCATTGCTCAGGTAAAATTGATTAAATCCAGGACTAAATGGGGAAGCGAGTCACATAGAAAGCAGGCATGAATATAGAACAGTTTATCCAGTAGCAACCTGGTAGTGGTTGGATTAGTGACTCTTCCTAGCTTCCTCAAGGTGATGATCAATCCCAGATGCTTATCTTTAGGGAGGAAAGCATTTGTTCCATCTTTGGTCTCTAGCTCCGGCCCACAGCAGGAAGATCCATCTCTCTCATAGTTGCAAGGTATCTTGTCTTCTATGCTGTCTCCTTGAGGGCTTGACCCTATCTGACTGCCTATAATATTTCTATCTAATTCAGCTTCTATCATGGCTCTCAGTTGTCCTCTTAGCTTTACTACTGGTATCACTAATTTTCTTTGGTCCTATGGTTATGATATTTTATGAAAATAAAGTAAAAAAAACAAAACCCACAGTGGTGAATGTTAATGTTGAAACTCTAGCAGTTGACTGGTGAGAGCAGTGCTTAGGCTGAAGTCGTTTGTGTGCTGGGCAAGATGCTACATGGGACTGGCTCTTGGCCTTCTTTTTTTTTCAAGGCAGATTTTTTTTTTCTTTTCTTTTCTTTTTTGTGGAACCAGGGATTGAACTCAGGCCCTTGCACTTGCCAGGCAAGCACTTATTCTATTGAGCTATCTCCCCAGCCCCTAAGGCACACCTCTGATGGACCATCAAGCAAAGTTACAAACACCAAACACCAAGCAGACGTTTTCGAACTTTGCTGTTCAAGTAGTGGAAAGTTGGAGTGTGGAGCCTTTTGGCAACTAAGTTATCACTGTACAATTGTGAGGGTGATAAAATCATTTATGTTTTATACATAAGTCCAAGCACAAACAAGATAAGTAACTGTCTTAGTCACTTCCTCTTTGCTGGGATACAATGCCTGATACCCACAACTTAAAGGAAGACAGGTTTATTTGGGGTCATGGCTATAGGCCTTGGTCACCAGGCTCCAAGAGAGAAATCGCATGGCAGATGGACATGGTGTATGAGAAGCTGTTTGCATCATGGTGGTCAGGAGGCAGCAAGTAAGTGTCAGGTGCCCAGGAAATTGCCCCTTCTGACCAACCCAGCTTCATAACAATACACTCAACTATGGACTCATTAGTGAATTAATCTGCTAATGAGAATAATGCTCCTGTAATAGTTGATATATTGTGTCTACTTGAGAAGTTTAGAAGTTTATGTAAATGACTCAGCAGGGGGCTAGAGTCCTGACTTTGTAAATATCTTCAGCCTGTGCAAGAGGAGGAGATGAATGCTACACCTACCCTGGAGTAGGCTTATAATACAAGGGATGAAAAGGGGCTTGCTCTCCTCCCTTCTTTGCTGTTATTGCTTTTGCTGTCTTCCACCCCAATAAACTATTGACTTTGCCATGCCATCTTGCTTTGGAGCCAGCTGATTAGGAACTGAAACTTCTTAAAACTGTGAGCTAAATACACCTTTTTCCTTAACTTTGGGCATAGGGTATTTTGTCTCAGCAATGAGAAAAGTAAGAGAATTTGTTACTAGAAAAATGGGGTCATTCCTGTGATTATACGTGACCATATGGTTCAAGAGCCTTTGGGAATCACTTTGGGGAAGAGTTTGGAAAGCTTTGGAGATGTTACTTGAAAAAATAATGAATGCCTAGGCTGTTCCGTAATCTAACCAGAATGCCTTCTGGTCAGAGCTCAGAAGACCAGAAGGCTGACAGAAATGTTACTGGTGAGGACAATTCTTGGGATATTTCTGCTGAGAGGACTGCGCTGGCAATTGGACTCCAGATGATGTATGTCATGGCTTTGCAAGAAATTGATCTGCATTTTGCTCATGTCTGGAGACTTTGCCTGAGCCTAAGATTAAGGATGGAAGATTAATTCATCTGGCAGAAGATATTTTAATGCAGTTGAATGTTAAGGCTGTAGCATGGCTACTTTGGGGGCTTTTAGCCAGATCTACGTGGAGAATTAAGAGCTTTGAGCCCACCAGAATGATTTAAAATGTTTTGAGTTTGGCCAAAAAGGAAGTGCCAGTAGATGTGTGGTCTACAAAGAGCAGAGGAGATCTTTTTTTTTTTTTTTTTTTTTTCTTTTTTTGCAGAACGGGGGAACAGAGGAGATCTTGATAGCTGAGAAGGAACAGGAGAATAGAAAAAATGGCCTCAAGGCATCATAAGAAACAACAAGTCTCCACCTTTGCAGCCTAAAAACTGCAAAAATGAAAGACATTGCTTTGAGAAGAAAGCTGCAGAGGACCATGTTCCAGAATGGCAGTGGTGCACCACATTCTAGAAAGCGAGGAGCATAGAGAATTTGTTCTTCAGAACTGGATTCAGAGTGCTTAGTGAGGTAGGCACTGGACCTCTACAAAAGGGAGAAAAGCCTGGCTACTGTTCCAGTTTGCAGCAGACATGACTCTGGTATTACACACTTGCCAAATGCAAGAACTGTAGGATTATGGCAGCTTCCACCCTGACTTAAGAAGGCCTGGCAGAGCAGGCAGTGTGCCCTTCAGAGGGCAACGTGAAAAGCTGTGAGGGTAAAGCCAAAGATGCAATGAAGACCCCAGAGGTTTGGAAAATCCAGGAATGTGGATCATCTAAGGAAACCTGCAAGGAGGGAGCAAAGCCAGAACAAGAAAGAAGCTGTGGGAGCTCCAACCAACAGAACTGCCATAGATGCAGAGCCACCTAAGATTTTTGGAGCTCATAACTTGCCACAGATTGCCACAGATTATGCACATGGATCTGCAGGACTTACCATTTGCCCTGCTAGATTTTGGACTTCCAAATCCTTTGTCTCCCTGTTAGTAACCTTTGGAATGAAAATGTTTATCTTATGCCATCGAACATTGGAAGTGTTTAACTTTTCATTTGTACAGGGCCTCACAGCTAAGAATTTGCCTTAGGTCTTGGAGGAAACTTGGGACTTGGACTGTTGAGCAGTGCTGAAATTGTTGGGACTTGGGCAACTCTTAGAGATGGACTAAATGCCTTTTGCATAAATGATGCTCATAAGTCTTTGGAGGACAGGCACAGAATGTTATGGTTCTTAAGGTTCATAAGGATTATTAAATCTGTGTTACAATGTCCAAGTTATGAAATAAGAGTAAACATGTCTTTGTATCTGGAAATTGGTTTAAAGAAATGTGTTTGATTGCCCAGTTGACAACTGGTGGGTTATACTGATTGATACATTATGTCAACTTGAGTTTAGAATCTTAATTAAGAAATTCTGCAGGGATCCCAGGTCCTCATTTTGTAAAATCCTCAGCCTGGGCAAGAGGAGGGCATGGAGATGATGTGAAGGCTATACCTGGGCCAGGGTAGCCTACTTATAATACAAGGGAGGAAAAGAGGCTTACTCTCCATGACTTTAGCTCTTGTTGCTTTTTCTGTATTTCACCAGCAAGAACTCTTGCCCCTCTACCATACTACCTTGCTTTGGGCCAGCTGCTTATGAAATGAAACCTCTACAAACTGTCAGATAAATAATCCTTTCCTTCCTGCATTTTGCGTGTCAGGTATTTGTCCCAACAACGAGAGAAGCATAACTGAGATACTTTTCTTCCTTAATTTTTGTCGTTGGGTATTTTGTCTGAGTAATGAAAAAAGTAAGAAAGACCCAATGGTCTGATTCCTTTCTTAAAGCTTGACCTCTAAACACAGAATCTTCAGGGGATATTATAGATCTAAACCATAACAGTAACTTTCCCAGGTTACACAGAAGGGTGAGGCTTGAACTCTGATCTAAACTCAGATTCAAAATTCTTTTTGCTATGCCACTCAGAGTCTAAGAAGATAATTCAGGACACAGTGATAGATTGGAGGAAGAAGAATATGGTGGCAAGAGAACAATTAAGAGGTCTTTAAGCTTACATATGCACACAGAAAATCTGAACTTCAGTACTGTTAATAGAAATGGCATTTTTTCTTGATCTTGTATTTACTCCTCAAAATAAAAGAAAATCATAATTAAAAAAATAGAAATGGCAGGTGTGAAATGGGCTCTAGAAGTTTTGCAGAGGCCAAACTCTTGGTGCCATGGAGGGTAACAGTGAAATTCTAGGACAGTCACATATACCTTACTTTGAATTTACTTCAGTCACTACTCTATGATTTTTACCCTCAGTTCTTTCATTTGCAAGATACAAATATTAAAGTGCTGATGCATATAAAATGACTAGTGGGATGCCTCATGCATAGCAAGGGTTATGTATTATTGGAGTATAAGTGTTATGTATTATTAGAGTACAGTAAATACTTCATAAATGTTAGTTATTATTGGAAGTATCCTTCCAAAATGGATCCCCTCTAGGAGCCAGGCTCCACTGAGAGCTTTCTTCCGATCTTTCTGATGGTTTCTCATGCATAAAACACTAGTCATACATTTTTCAGAAGTTTTTTTTTTTATAGCAGAAAACAAAACATGTAATGATCTCACTACTTTTATGAAGAAAAAAAGGCTTTAGAAATTAAATACATTCATGCATGTAAAACATGCACACCACCACCTCAATCTTGTATTTAGTTTGGGAAAAGGGAAAGAATTTATGGATTTTTGTTTTGAGTACACCTTTCTAGTCTGATCCAAACTCCGCAAAAAAGCCACGGAGACTAAAATATACATCGATCATTCCTGCAGTGTCCTGTGGTTTCAGTTGATTTCACTCCTTGGCCTTTACAAATGATGTCAAAGACATGACCAAAACAGAAAGCAACATGTTACAGTTTGTGTCTAGTTGTCCCCCTAAATCTTCATGCTGGGGCTGGCTTCTACAGTTTTGACTAATTCATGATCCAATGCTGGGATTATGGGTGTGAGTGCCGCACTAGCCCTGGCCTAGAAGGATAAATACAATATAAACAGAAGAGAGGGACATGCTGGCTGCTGCAGTAGCTGCTCCTCTCTTTGCTCTTTGCTGTTTGTCTGCCACCATGAATAGCTGCCTCCTGCCGTGTACCAGTCTGCCTTAGAGCCATCCAAGTATACACTAAAACCTCCACTAACTGTGATCCTAAATAAGCCTTTCTTTCCTTAATTTTGGGCATTGCATACTTTGTCTCAGCAATGAGAATAAACTAACTGAGAGACAAAGCAAAAATGTTTTGAATTTCGCCAAATGTTTATTTTCTACTTTACCACTGCAGTGATATTTATGAAATTTAGTAGCCCAGTAGTTCATAGTTCATACTTTGTAGATATTAGACAAATATATTTGGACTAAATACGAGAGAGAGAGAGAGAGAGAGAGAGAGAGAGAGAGAGAGAGAGAGAGAGA
>NW_004524944.1:245772-247954 GCF_000260255.1 Octodon degus | reverse complement strand
AGAGAGAGAGAGAGAGAGAATAATCCAACATATTTTTGATACTTCTGCTCCTAGTTTGGTGCCAGGAGTTAAAAGAAGTTTAGGAAAAAGTAGATAATTTAAGGCTATTTGTATAGCTGTTATCTCCTAATCAGTATATTCTTCCATAGTATTCTACTTTTATGGTTTAAATAAATCAATTAAAATTCGGATTCTGACAGAGTTGATTAAAAATATGGCTGTATTGTCTATAGAAGTTAACTTCAAATGTAATTGTATTAAAAGATTGAATCTGAAATATAGGGGAAAAATATGTTATGCAAAACTCAAAGAAAAAAAGAATTTATCTATTGATGTAGAAAAAAATAGACTTCAGAGGCTAGGGAGATAGCTCAGTGTTCTAGGCACCTGCCTGGCAAGTGCAGGGACCCAGGTTTGACCCATGGTTCTGCATGCTGTGCCAGCCACCAAAACCAGGTGTGGTAGCACATGCCTGTAATCCAGGGCTGTGGAAGCTGAGACAGGAGGACTTTGTACAAATAAAGAAATAAAATGAATCTAAAAGAACAGATAGGGTTCAGAGAATTATCAATGATAGCGAAGAATATCACATAATAGTAAAAAAAAAAAAGCAATTTACCAAGAAGATATAGCAATCTTCAATGTTTCTAGAACAAATGACATGCTGTGAGATACATAAAATCAAACTGATAGAACAAGAAGCAGAAATAGTGAAATTTATAATTTCAGTTGGTGACTTCAACATTCCCTGACAACAACTAATAGATATAGTTATACAGGCCTATAATCCTAGCACTTTCAGAAATCTGAGGCAGGAAGATTCAGAGTTTCATCCCAGCCTGAGCAACTAAGTGATTTAGCAAAAAATTAATAGAACAAGTAGACAAAGAGTAAAATATAAAGGAACATCAATTAGAATGTTACAATTATTTACAGAAAATTATATAGTGAAAAAAATAGCAAATTCTGTGTACTAGCAGAATACACATTATTTTCAAGTTCTCATGAAATATATACCAATACATAACAATACTGGAGCCATAAAACAAACCCAAATAAATTTAGGAGAAATAAAATTATATAGGCTATTGTTTTCTATTCATAAGTGGATCATGATAGTAATAAACATAGAAGATAACAAGCAAATCTCCGAATTCTTAAAACCAAACAAAATGTTTGTATATAATCCATGAATCACATTCAAAATCTTAAGGGGAATAAAAATACACATTGAATTAAAATAAATACGACATATGAATATTTGTGTTAAAGCAGTTCTCTTGGAAATTTAATGCATGAAATTTATACATTAGAAAATAGAAATAGGGGCCAGCAAGATAGCTCAGCGCTCTAAAGCTCCTGCTTAGGCAAGCTTAGGCAAATCTAGGGACTGAGGTTTGATTGCTGGCACCACATGCCACACCAGCCCTGCCCCCAGGGTGGGCTGCGGCAAAAAATAGATAAATAAATAATAAATAACAGAAACGAAATAGTCTCAATAATCTAAGCTCTTACATCCTTATTTTTATTTTATTTATTTATTTTTTTGGCAGAACCGGGGATTGAACTCAGGCCCTTGCACTTGCCAGGGAAGCACTTATTTGATTGAGCCGTCTCCCCGGCCCCCTTTATTTTTATTTTAGATAAAAAAGAACAAAATCGACTAAAGTGAACATAAAGGAGGAAATATAAAGATAATAGCAGGTATCAGTTGAAAGTAGAAAAAAAGCAATAAAAAATTGGACTTAACATCAATATAATTGATAAACCTCTAGGATTATTGACAAATTAAAAAAGAGAAGTCTGATTACCAATATTAGGGGTGAAGCAGAGAATACCACTGAAGACTACCAACACTGAAAGGATAGCATGGATCTACTACAAACAACATTATACATTTAAATATAACCACTTAAATTAAATAAACTAACTCCCCAAAGAACACAAAAACTGCTACAATACAACTACCATGACAATAACTAACTAAATAAAATGCCCCAAAAAAGGCACAAAAAAAGTCACTATTGTGATAACACACAATATTGAATATAGTTACAACCATCCTTACCAAATTCTATGATGTGGCCAGTTACTGCTAAGATGTCTCTCAGGTAGATGGATGTTCAAGAAGAAGGGGGTGGTGAATGAAAGCAAGAGACAGGAAAAGGAATATTGTGGGACT
>NW_004524944.1:224804-244172 GCF_000260255.1 Octodon degus | reverse complement strand
ATACTTTTTATTTATTCATTTATTTATTTTTAAATTTTTTAAGAGTATGCTTTTTAAATTCCATGAATTCTATCTATAAAATTCTAAAGCTGACATTGCACTTAATGGTGAAAAATTACTTTTCTCCTGCAATGTGGAGCAAAGAAAGGGTGTCAGTTCTCATATGTTTGTTCAGCACAGTTACTAGACATTCCAACCAGTGCACAAAGTCAGCAAGAGGAAGTACAAATGACACAGATCAGAGAGAAAAAGATAAAATTGCTGCTACCTCCAGATAACTGGAAGTATAATTATTCTGTGTAGAAACTATAAAGGAATCTACAGAAAACTCATAGAACTAATGACTGATCTGAAGATAATTATAGGATATAAGAATAGTATACAAATTGTTACTATCTTATATACCAGCAATGAATGCATATACATAAAATATTGAAAATGCAGTACTGTAAAAACTTTGTAAATCTTATAAAACATACAAGGTGTGACAACCAAATATAATGAATGCTCCTGCTGTGTGCCATCCAATGGAAACAAGAATTTTCAGTACCAGAAGCAGCACTTGAGACCTCAGTAACAGTGTGAGACAAATTTCAACTTGCTCTGTTTTGACTGACTGATTAGTCATTTGTAAGCTATGACTGAAAGATGTATTGTAAGTCATGGGACATGAGCAATGCATTTATTGGAGGTGTACAATTCTGCTGCTTCAGATATCAGCTTTTTTAAAAAAATTTTATTTATTTGGTACAGGATGCAGCTTGGACTCAAAGTGATCCTACTGTCTCAGCCTCCCCAGTGTTGGGATTACAGATCTGTGGTATGCTACCAAACCTGGTTTGGCCAGGCAGAGTGCAGGGCCAGCATGGCATGTAGTACTGGCCTCAAACCCAGGTCCTTGTGCTTGCCACATAGATGCTTAGACTGCTGAGCTATCTCTCTGGCCCCAGATTCCAGCTTTTAAAGAGATGTCATCACAAGAAATGAAAATTGGGTCTATGATGATGACTCTCGGACCAAGTTTCCCGAGTTCTCAGTGGAAACCACCCAGTTCTTTGCTTGAAAAACAAAACAAAATGCATATAAATCAAGATTTAATATCAAGGTGATAGTGTGTGAATGTGTGTGTGTGTGTGTGTGTGTGTGTGTGCGTATTTTAATGTTGATGGAATTTTAGGAACTGGGTTTGTTCCCAGGACACTATGTTCACCTCTTCATATTATGAGCTTACTAAAACCTTTATGAAATGGTTTGTGCAGAAAACAGCCCAAGGAATGGTCAAATGCTTTTATCCTCTATCCTAATAACAGTCCTGTCACACATCCCTTCTGCAATGGCAATCTTTGTCAAATAGCATACAGCGTGTCCTCATCCACTGTATCTACCACATCTCGCCTGATTCTGGTTTAGCCCTTAGACAATAGTTCTTTCAATTTTTTCTTTCCTTGCATCTAAGAGAAATGAGTGAAATATATGGTGAATGTTTAAATTTTAAAAAGTAATTACAGTGAAAGACATTGCCATCAGTTCCCCTTAAAATACTTTTTGCACATACACACAATGTTGCTTTAAAGGAATATTGCTTTATATAGAAAGGAAAATTATGTAGAATAGGTAGAGTGATTTTGAAAAAGTCAGTATGGTAGGAGATTGGCCTACCTAATTTCAGCATAGGTACAATATCAAGACTGAGTTGTTGATGTAGATAGCCACATAGATTAAGAAACCAGAACAAATAACATAATACAGATTCATATGAACATGGCCAACTGAATTTTTTTACAAAGATGCAAAAATCTTCAGTGGAAAAATGATAGCCTTTTCAACAAACAGTATTGGAGCAATTAGATATCTGTAGGCAAACAAATCAACCTAGAACTGCCTCATGTTAGACTTAAATAAATTGCAAAATTATGAAACATTTTTCAAAACGTTGGAGGAAATCTTTTAGGATTAAGGCTGAGCAAAACGTTATTAGAGGGCTTATGAGACAGTGAACTAAGCACCTGCTTAGGCAAGCTCAGGGACTGGAGTTCAATCCCCGGCACCACATGCAGCACCAACTCTGACCTCAGGTGCACTGAACTGGCCAGCAAGGAGACCAGGTGTGGTGGTGCATGCCTGTAATCCCAGTGCTGGGGAGGCTGAAAACAGGAGGATCACTATGAGTCTGAGCTGTGTAATGAGACCCTGTACCAAATACATAAATTTTTTTTTAAATGAAGTATTTTATTTTTATTTTTATTTTTTTTAATGTGTGTGTGTGTGTGTGTGTGTGTGTGTGTGTGTGTGGCCAGCTCAGCCCACCAGGGGGCGGGGCTGGCTGGCATGTGGTGCTGGGGGTTGAACCGCGGTCCCTTTGTTTTTGCTAAGCTTGTTCTAAGTAGGTGCTTTAGACCACTGAGCCATCTCACCAGCCCAAATACATAAAAATTTTTTAAAAAAATTATTAGACTTGGCATCAGAAGGTATTCCATAAAAATAAGTTTGTTAAATTATATTTCGTCAAAATTTAAAAAAATGTTCTCTTCAAATGCAGCATGTGATTCATAAAATCTAAAATGAGACATGAGATTCTACACTTATTAAAGCCTCTTGGGTGATGGTAGGATTGCTAGAACATGGACCATACTCTGAGAGCAAGAAGCAGAAAATCTCTTTGGCTCCTTATAGTAATAAAATTATACAACTTCATGGTTAAATAATTTTTTTTAATTTATGGTATTGGCAACTTGGGGATTAATTTTATTGAAATGTATTTTAATTCAGGGAGTAATAAAACCTCCCCAAATGCCAACTTTATAGTTAAAAAGAATGAAAACAAAAATCTTATTTAAAATATCAGTGTATCCTAAAGCATTAATTAAATGTCACATGTTGCAGAGGAAGAACCATTCTGATAAAAACTATAAAATGTAAGTATGAAGCCTCATGTTATACTACCTTTACAGCTAAAATATAAGCTCTTAAATATGTCATTTCACATAATTTATTTCTTTTTAATGGAAATTGATATTCTCATCTTCAAACTCTTTAACTTTATTTAGACCATGACTACAATTATCACAAACTACAGGAAATTCAATGGGAATTTTAATTAAAGTACTTTGATGCTTTTGTGATCATTAGCAAGTGTTTCTGTCCTATGGTCTAGTAGCAACAACATCTTGACATTTCAAATCAGATGGGTTACATATTCAAGCTTACCATGCACTGCCAATTTTTTCCTGCTTTTCTGACAAAAGCAAATAAACTAACATGAAAGGAAACATGATTACGTTTAGAGAAACTATTTTATCATAAATGAATCCTAAAAAGTGAAATCACTTTTCACATAATAAACAATCATTCAGCAGTGTGTTCTATCATTTGGAAATATCCTTTTAAAATTATCATAAGAAAATATTTTGTCTTATTAAATTGACCAGGATTAGATAAAGAATCACAACATATTTTCATATGTAAGACATTTCTAAAGGATAAATACAATGATTGTTATAAGTTTGGTACGCTAGCGTCAGCAAGATAGCTCAGCTGACTAAGAGCATACTTTGGCAAGTGCAGGGACCAGGGTTTGATCCCTGGGCCCCACCTACCATGCTGGCCCTATCCCTAGGGTGCTGGTAACTGAGTCCAGGCATGGGGGTGCATGCCTATAATCTTAGCACTGGGGAGGCTGAAGATGGGAGGATCACTACGAGTTTGAGCTGTGTAGTGAGACTTTGTACCAAATACATAAATGGGAAAAAAATTGATATGCTTCAGAAAAGTTGTTAAAGTTTGTGTTGTTGGTATTTATGAAAGTAGAGAAGAATATTATGATTAGGCAGCATACTGTTGGAAGAAGAATATCTTAGTTAGTTTCTAGTTGCTGAGATAGACTACCTGAAACAACTTACAGAGGAAAGGTTTATTTTGGCTCCTGCTTTGTACTGAGCCATTTCCCTGACTCCCTAAATTTTATAATTTCTTTTTAATGTTGGAATGGCCCACTAGATCTTCTTCTTCTTCTTCTTCATCTTCTTCTTCTTCTTCTTCTTCTTCTTCTTCTTCTTCTTCTTCTTCTTCTTCTTCTTCTGCTTCTGCTTCTGCTTCTGCTTCTGCTTCTGCTTCTGCTTCTGCTTCTGCTTCTGCTTCTGCTTCTGCTTCTGCTTCTGCTTCTGCTTCTGCTTCTTCTTCTTCCTTGTTTGTTTGTTTGTTTGTTTGGTGGAACTAGGGATTGAACTCATGGCTCCTACTTTGCAGAGATTTCAGACCATTTTTGTCTGGCTCCAACCAGGGCATCATGGAAGAGGAAAAACAGCTAATGGCATGGCAGGCAGGGAGCAGAGGGAGGAGAAGGAAGATATACCCTTTCAGGTCATGCAACCAGTGACCTACCTCCTTCAATCAAGTTTCATCTCCCAATATCATTTTTAGCTAAAAACTCATCAGTGGACTATTCCACTGCACACACCTGTGATCAGTCACCTCCCAAAAGCCCCACCTATGAATCCTTGAGGCTTTGAGAGAATATTTAAATCATAATATTCTGCTCCAGGTTCTTTAAATAGTCATAGGCATCCCTTTGCACAAAAATGCTTTTAGCCCTAAAGTTTTCAAAGTCTTAACAGTTTCAGTATTAACTTAAAGTCCAAGTCCATAGTCTTTGAGATTTAAGGCAAACTCTCAGCTGTAAACTCCTACAAAAATTAAAAGGAAGCTAAACTGCCAACATAAAAAGGCACAGCATAAACATCCCCATTCCAAAAGGGAGAAATGGGAAAATAGAACGTAATGGGACAAAAGCAGCACCAAAATCCAGCAAGTGCAAGCATTAAGCCCCATAGTTTCATGTCCAGCATGAAGGGCAATCTGTGGCAAGACTACTCCAACAGGCTTGGGTGGTCTCACCTATACGGCACTACTAGTGATTGTAGCCATCATGGCCTCTCTCTTGGCCTGATTTTGCCCATTCCTCGGAGCTTTCTTCAGATGTTCCACATTCCTGACTTTTCCAGAATCCTGGGATAGCCACTGGACTTTTGGCTTCACCCTTACAGCTTTACTCACTGCCCTCTCAGCAGCATACTGTGGGCCCCCTGGCCTTCTTCTGAAATCTGGATGGAAACCTCTTTAGCCTTACAACTCTTACATTCTGCATGCATCTAAAACTACAACATGGATGCTGAGGTCTGTACCAGCAGGAGCAGCAGCCAAGCCCTTTTACCTTTTGCTGGTGGTTGCAGAGGCCTCTGAGTGCCTGGATGGCTGGCACAAAGAACTGAATCCTGGGGAATCAATTCCCTGTCACTAGGTTACCACTATTCTGGAGCATGGTGCCCTGAGGCACTCTCTTTGAAACAGTCTTTCATTTTTCCTCTTTTCAGTCTGGAAAGGGTGAGGATTTTTGGATTCTTTTTATCCCCTTAAAGACTTCCTTGTACTGTCCACATCCAAAGTACTTGACTTTAAGGCTGGCCAGATAGCTTAGCTGACTAAAGCACTTGTTTAGGCAGATGCAAGGATTGGGGTTCAATCCCCAATGTGCCATGCCAGCCCTGCCCCACGGGGTGCACTGAAACAGCAATTGAGACAGGGTGTGGTGGCAGCGCACACCTGTAATTCCAGTGCTTGAAAGGCTGAAAATAAGAGGATCACTATGAGTCTGATCTGTGTAGTGAAACCCTGAAGACCCTGTACTAAATACATTAAAAAAATAATAATAAAGTACTTGGCTTTGGGGTTGGGAAAATAGCTCAGAGACATAAGCACCTACCTGGCAAGCATGAGGAACTGAGTTTGATCCCTGTCACGCATGCTGTATTGGCCCTGGAACTTGGTGTGATGGTGCACCTCTGTAATTCCAGCACTCAAAAGTTTGAGGCAGGAGGATCACTATGACTTCAAGACTAGCCTGTGGGCTACAAAAGTGAGCACCAGGCCAGCCTGAGCTGCACAGGAAGACTCTGTCTCAAGAAAATAAAACAACAACAACAACAAAAATAAAGTACTTGGTTTCTTCTTTTTTTTTCTTGGTTTCTTCTTAATATTAATATTTTCAACAACCAAATTCTTCTCTGTTCTAACTTTGCAGGCCTAAACTTCACTGGAGTTTACTTTCTGCTCCAAACTTAAAAGTTTTAAAAAGCATTCTGTTGAGTGCTTTGCTCTTGATTTCCAATATAGAGCTGGCTAAAAGCTCCCAACACTACCCTGCCTAAATATCTGGCTGCCTTGAAATTTCCTTTGTCAGATTAAATTAAGCAGAGACTCTTAATCTCAGTCATCTGCAAAGTATCTGGAAATGAGAAAGATGCAGACAAAAATTTTTGTTTTCCAGAGCATAACATACATATCCTGGAGTCTGCCAATGGAGTCCCTCCCCACTAAATCTCTTGTCTGGTCTTTTCTAGCTGCATTACTCCTAGTCTTCTAAGCTCTGACCCAATTCTCTCATCAAGTTCAGCTCATAGCACTGTAGGACTACTTCTCCAACTGCTACTGTAATACCTCAGTTATGAATGCTTCTGTACAAAGACAGTTTGATTTTCAAACAAAAGAGTCTGATAAAATTTTGGTTCCATCCATAAATCTCACATTAGATGACAAATACATCTGCAGCTATCTTTCTATACAAACACAAATGTGGTCATTTTACCCCAAATTTTAGAACAGATTAAGTTCATGAACCAAGGTACCACTGTGTCTCTAAACGTTTCCAAACACTTCCTACAAGCTGATTGTAAAAGCTTCTGAACCACGTGTTCAGGTAGGATCTCAGTTCCTTTTTGCCACAGAGACACAACACCTGACACCCATAACTTACAAAGGAAAGGTTTAGTTTGGCTCATAGTTTTTTGGAGCTTCAGTTCATAGTCAGCTGGATCCCCAAAGAGAAGAACATGGCAGAAGAGCATGGCAGAGAAGACTAAGCTCATGGCATGGCAGGCAAGAAACTGTAAGAGCAAGGAGGGGTGCAGGTATGCTCTCTCAGACCTTGACCCCAGGGACCCACTACTTTCAAGCATGCTCCACCTCTCAACATCATTTTTAGCTATAAACTCATCACTGGATTACTCTCATTGATGAGTATCACGCCTCCATGACCCACCCACTTCTCCCTTCTAGGCATGTGAGGCATTGAGGGGACATCTAGCTATAAACCATTGAAAAGAGCATCAAACTAAAACAAAAATCTACAGAAACAATACAGAAGAAATTTTCTGGGATAGAGGTGGTAACAGAAATTAAAATTTAAATGGGAGCAGTATAAGTTATTGAGTGGTATGATGAAAATGCTCTGTAATAATTTATTGAGATGATTGCAACTTGATAAATTTATCAGAAATCATTGAAGTATATATTCGGAATGTGTAAATTAATGTTATATGAGTAAATTTTCACAAATGTTTTCTTTAACAAGATCATTTTATTGACCTTCAAGAAATTCTGGACAAGTAGTACACTCACTATAGATTTTTGTCTCATCTATGAAGGAGTCACACTATGTGAACCTAAAGTATCTTTTGTCTACTTTAGCCAAGTTTGCATCAAAAAATACTTTTGTCCCTTGATAAATATCTAAATAGAAATGCTCCTGCAAAAAAATTAAAATTCTGAAACTGTATTTTAAAAACTTGTCATATTTTGAATCTAAAACCCTTCAGTGATCTTTTATTACTAACAAAACAGATGGAATGTTATATTGCTTTCAAAACCATGAAATTTAAGCTACTATGCATGCAAAAGTGAAAGTACCGGTGATAAGAAAGAAAGT
Source organism: Octodon degus (assembly GCF_000260255.1). Lineage (NCBI taxonomy): Eukaryota > Metazoa > Chordata > Mammalia > Rodentia > Octodontidae > Octodon > Octodon degus. The sequence goes on along the minus strand of NW_004524944.1, from coordinate 236,413 downwards.
AAAGAGAATTACATATCAATATTTATATGGTTCATAGACGTGGTGAATCAAGACCAATTCCTATACAAAAGGTTTATTGATGTTCACGTATGTTTAATTAAAACACTCCATTCACAAGAGAATTGTTTTTAGCACTGGATATAGGTAAGAGCTCATGTGGAATCAGTACATGTAGGTATGTACATGTATGTATTATATATTTTCATTTGTATACATGTAATTTAAAGTTTTTCTGATGATAATATTTTAAGAATATACAGTAAGCATTCTTTTTTATTTTATTTTTAAAAATAGTTTATTTATTTATTTATTTTTCACCAAATTGGTAGGACAGCTTCAATAATTAACACATTGCGTACATTCTTCCTAGTGGTTAATTGCTGTACAAGATGCAGACATGATATCCTATTTATAAACACTATTAGAACAAATCCCTCTATTCATTAAGAGAATGTAACTATATATCTATCCTAACCATTTTGAATACACAGATACAAAATGGAAATTCATCTGTATTCCCTACAGTAAACATTCTTTAGGTTACAATAAATAACTCCCCTGTGTCTGCAATAGCAAAAATGGTAGTCCTTGTGAAAAAAGAGATTCATCTCTATAGAGACTATGAGCCCTATGACTTACATAAATAAATATATTCTCTCAACTTTTTTTCATGAAATGGAGAAAAATTTCTAGAAAATTATTTAATAATTATTAGAAAACAATTTGATAGATCTAATATATATTCAACCAAAGGGAAAACACTTGGCATTCTACTCTGGTAATCTGCACTCTGTCAGTGTAGCCAAACTACAAATAACTTCTCCATAATTCTCTTCTTCAGATGCTTTCACATTACAGTTGGTCAAGTGAAGAACTTAAGTGGAATTTGGAAAGTAAATACCTGGTAACAGCCATACCATATGAAATTTTTTTTAAAGACAGTCAGAAACAGTAAAGAGTCCTGTCAAATGCCAACTTTTTATCACTCTTCTGCTCCATACATAGCTTTCATCTTGACTACTGGCATTGCTGAACACTAGTGGCTGCAAATCTACCCAGAAGCTTGGCTATGGACAGACAGAAGTTGAGATTGTTCAGAGGCAGCAGATTTTTATAGATCTCTCCATGAATTCCTTCATAATATTGTTTTGGGGGCTCGACAGACTTCTAAAATTGAACAACTGTAACTTCATCTCTGAACCTCCAATTTTTAAGATTTCCACTTCCTAAGTTTTCCTCAAAAATCTATACTGTCTCTTATTCCATAATTATTTAACTTTTTTATTTTTTAAAGAGTACAAAACAATATTAAAACAGAAAAATTACAAGTGATACAGAATTTCACTTAACAAGTAATATGAATTTCACAGTGTTTGTTGTAGTGCATAGTTTTGCCTTCCAACTGGCAATTCATATTACCAGATATTTGCATGCAAAACTGGCATAAGAAAGAAAGAAATGTATAAGAAATTAAAAATAGAAAAAGTTCAATTGGGAAAATGACCCAAAAACAAATTAAACATTACTGCTCCTTTCCACAGACCAGCAGAAATGCATAGTAGTTGTCCAAACCATTCTGCTTAAGCACATAGACGTATCTCTTTCCCTCACTCCCTCTCCTGTCCTCTCCTCAACTCAGTAACTCCTTCCTTTTGAATAAATTCAGTCCCTTTTTGCAGTATCTTTTGCACCCTTCAGATTCCATTTTTCTCTTTCAGTTTCTCACACTAAGGAAACAAAACAGTGTTTTGCACATGCAGATCTGATTTATTTCACTTGAGTATGTACTGTAATTGCATCCATTTACCAACAAAATGACTCAAATTTATGCTGTTTTACAGCTGAATTGTGTAAAAATCCCACATATTTTTCCATTCTTCAATTGATGTGCATCTGGATTGCTTCCAGGATTCAGCTATGACAAATTGTGCTGCTATAAACATGGATGCACATATATCGCTGTGGTATGATGTTTTCAATTTTTCTGGGAAAATACCCATGAGGGGAATAGCTGGCTTGATTGAGACCTTCAATCCTAGCTTTCTGAGGAATCTCCACACTAATCTCCACAGGAGTTGTACCAGTCTGTACTTCCACCAACAGTGGAGGAGTGTTCCTTTTCTCCACAGCCCATTCAGCATTTGTTACTGGCTGACTTCTTCATTTTAGCCATTCTTTCTGGGGTAAGACAGAATCTCAGTGTTGTTTTAATTTGCATTTCTTGAATGACCAATGATGTTAAACATGTTTTCATATATTTACTTGCCATTTGTCTTTCTTCATCTGAAAAGTGTACATTCATCTCAGATGCCCATTTTTTTTATTTGGTCTTTGAATTTGGGTGGGTGACCTGGTTTTAAAAATTCTTTATATGTTCTAAATAGATCTTTGTTGGAGGGATAGTTGGCTATAATTTTTTCCAGTTTGTGGGTTTTCTTTTTACTCTGCTGGAGATTTGCTTTGAAGTGCAGAAAGTTTTCAAAATAAGATCCCAGTGTTGATTCTTTGAAGCATTTTCTGTACAGTTCGGTTTTTGTTAATAAACTCTCTACCTACCCCTTTGTCTTTAAGATTTCTACATACATTTTCCTCCAGAAGATTTACTGTTTCTGTTTTAATATTTAAATATTTGATCCTTTTTTTTTCATTTTATGTATTTGGTACAGGGTCTCACTATGCAGCTCAGACTTGTAGTGATCCTCCTGTTTTCAGCCCCCACAGTGCTGAGACGATAGCCATGCATCACCACGCCTGACTCAGTCATGGGCTCGGAGTGACCCGGGGGTGGGGCCAGTGCAACATGTGGGACCAGGAATCAAACCCTAGTCCCTGAGCTTGCTAAAGCAGGCACTTAGTCTGCTAAGTATCTCGCCAGCCCTCTGTGATCCATTTGACTGTAGCTTTGTGCATGGTGATAGGCATGGCTCTAGTTTTAGCCTTTGGCATGTGGAAAGCCAGTTTTTCCAGCACCATTTATTAAAAAGGTTATCTTTCTTCCAGTGAGCATGTTTGGCCCCTTTATCAAAGATAAGGTGGCTGAGTGTGTTTGCAATTGTGTCTGCATCTTATAGTCAGTTCCACTGATCCTCAGGTCTGTCTCTATTCCAATACCATGCTGATTTTATCACAGTAACTTTATTGGATAATTTCAGGTCTGGGATTGTGATACCTCCTGCCTTTCCTTCATTTCCCAGGATTGCTTTTGATACTCTGGATCTCTTCTAGTTCCAAATGAACTCGAGGAAATTTTCTCTAGCTCTGTGAGGTATACTAATGGTAATTTAAATGGGATTGCACTAAATCTGTAGAAAATTTTTGGGAATATGGCCATTTTCACAGTGTTTGTTCTTCCTATTGAGGAGCATGGAATATCTTTCCATTTTCTTCCATCTCATTTATCAGAGTACCATAATTTTCACTGTATAAATATTTTACTTCTAAAAAAAATAAAGGAAACAATAATATCTAAAAAAACAATATTTTACTTCTGTTGTGGATTGATTTCTAAGTAGTTCATTTTTTGGGAGGGATGTTATAGTGAAAGGCATGTATTCCTTGGTTTCTCTCTTCATTGTGTTACAGGTAGCCAAATTAGGTAGAAATATCATAGGCAGTCAGACAGGGCCAGGCCCTCAAAGCAGACAGCACAGAAGACAAGATGCCTTACAACTATGAGAGGGGTGGATGTTCCTGCTGTGAACCAGACCTAAAGACCTAAAGGCCAAACAAATGCTAAAAGATCAGCACCTGGGATTGATACTCTAAATAGGTATCGATCACCTGGAAAACCCCAAGTGAGTCACTAGCCCAAACCCCAACGGGAAGAGACTCTGTCTGGTATTCATGCCTGCTTACTCCATGACTCATTTCCCCATTTGATCCTGGGGAGTAATCAGTTTTACCTGAGCAATGGCACTTGTAATCTCATTGTTTGACCATAGTTTTATCCCACCCCACATCCACCTAAGCGAGTTCCCCCTTTCTCTACTTAACTCCACATGGTTTTACACTATAAAAGTCCCTGGAAGAGACAGCTTCCCCGGGAACAACCCACTCGGGGGGCCCCCTCCTGTTCATCTCTTGGACAGGAGCTTCCTTTCTCTCAATAAATATATTCTGCTCATAACCTCTGTTTGTTCCTAAAATTCATTCTTCGGTTTTAGAGAACATGAACTCATGCATGTCAGGGTGGGAGATCGTTTTTCCCTATGTCATTTGGAGGTTCCCTATATCATTTGGAGGTCACCCACATGAGATCAGTTTTTCTCCCTGTATCAATTGTTTGTGTACAAAAATGCTTCTGATTTTAGGGTGTTGACTTTGTATCCTACTGTGTTACTGAATTTGGTGATTAAATCTACTAGACTCTTGGTGGAGTTTTGGGGGTCCTCTATGTATGTAGCATTTCATAATTCTTATAGTGGTTTTGTTTCCACAAGACCCTGACTGATACAGCCTTCAAAAAGAAACAACACTAAAACATAATAGTAAGATATATATAGATTAAATATATAGAGGTAGAGATAGATATAGATGATATAGATATAGATATATACACACAAAAGATAGTTAAGATAATTGTAACTAATTTCTATTGATTCATTGAAGTGAACATTTAATGCTTAACATTTTAGACCAATTTTGCAAGCTTATATCTAATAATCCAAACAACTATTTTTAAGACAATATACAACAACCATTGTTCAATTCCTATCATTTTGTTTTTTGAAATTCTGTATTGTTTCTAATGTTTTTTAGAATTATTTTAATGTCTTTAAAACAAAAAATAAAAATTATTTAAGTAAAAAAGAAAAAGTGATGATTTTTAATTAATTTAGAATTTAAAATACAAGTATGGATAAAAGTGGTGAAACATTGTCTAGTCATGAATGCCTCAAAAAGTGATGTGTAGTAAAATGAAGGAAGAAAGACAATAAAAAAAGAAAGAAAAAGAAAATAGTTATGCAATCATTAGCACAACTACATAAGGAAACAACAATCTGACCTCATGCATAAACCTATAAAAGTAGTGATCACAGAAAGAAGCAAAATAGTCATCCATATCCATAGGTAAGTCTGCAGAAACAAGATGACAAAAAATCCTGAGAAGTCTCATTACAATCTCCATTTTTGCCAGAGTTCAATTCTCAAAATGACTGTTTCATGAACAGTTCAGGGGTCTGTATTGCCAAAACTATTTTTATAACACTACTAAGGTTTTCTTTGCTATTTCACTGTGTTGATGTTTTCTCTGGATGGTGTTAAAGCAGTAATTGGTAAAACTTCTGGCACTGACACCATAGTCTATTAGGAATCATTCTATCTTGTATTGCTACACATGGAGAGCAAAAACTGAACCAAGAATTACACTTAAGAATGTCTCTGATAATGGAGAATATTATATTTACCACTTTACAGATGAGGACACTGAGGACTTTTTCAAGGTCATACAAAGGTAGAACTTGGATTCTTAAGGGCAGTGTGGCTCCAGAAAAAAAATGTAGCTTTGATTTATTCCTCAATACCTATTTTAATTAATTACCTAAGGTCATCCAAGCATCATTTCAAGGACTAGAGGCACAAAATATTTATCTATGTATTCATCTATCATTGTTTCTACATGTACAGAAAGAGCTGTTTCTTCTGGGTATGATTTTAGTTTAGCTGCTGCCTCTCTGTATTGCTTGAACTTTAAAAATGATGTGGATATACTACTTTTATATAAAAAACAAGATGGGATAATTATTTTAAGACAAAACTGAATGTTATTCAATTTGCTTTTGAAGAAAATACAAAGTAAAAAAGTTCAGGTCTTAAGTTCAAAGCATATGAAAAGACTGCTACATTCTTCTCTTAAATTTTCTTTCCTCCCACTACTTACATAGCAATAGAACACGACATGTAGAAAATTGTTTTCTAACTAATTTAAAAGACAAGGGCTCCAAAACCTTCCCATTTCACTCAGAAAATATTAAAGACATTCTTATTAAATCCATTGTGATAAGGATTATTATTAAATCCATTATGATAAGGATTCTTTAGAAAAATTAACAATTCTGTTGCCATTATTGGATTTCAAAAGAGAAAATGCTAATGAGGGAGTCATACATAAAACATCACCTTACCCAGTCTCTTCAGAAATTATCTGCTTGCCTTTGGAGAAAATTAATCCCGTGAAAGTGAAAGTAGCATAATGAAATACAGTCGTCCCCTTTATCTGCAGTGGATATATTTCAAGACTCATTGGATGCCTAAACCTGTAGACAGCACCAAGCGTAGAACATATATTTTTTTCCTAAATACACATATACAAATTTACTAGCTTTTCCTTCTGTTTGTTTTTTTTTTTAATTTGCACTAGTCTGTGATAGGTTTTTCTTTTTCTTATCAAAGTTATCAGAGTTTTACTGTAAATTAACTTTCATAATGAGAGACTTTAAATCTAAAATCAATAATCTAGATTCTTAAAAACAATGATTTGCACATTATAAAAGTGTTTGAAAAAGACAGAGCCCACTGAAATTACAAGTTTTGAAAATTCATATTTATTCTTCAAATTTCCAGGTTTATAGTGGTCTTCACATCTTTTTTTTTTTTTTTTTTTTTTTTTTTTTTTTTCGGAACCGGGGATAGAACTTGGACCCTTGCGCTTGCCAGGGAAACACTTACTCCACTGAGCCATCTCCCCAGCCCGATCTCCACATCTTTAAACAATTTATTTTCTTTTTTTCCCCATAATTTTATTGAGAGACATATAGCAATGAGACAATTTCAAATCAAATTGGTATGACAGTTTCAATAATTAACAAATTGTATGCTCTCTTCCTAGTGGTTAAACAATTTATTTTCAAATACCAACTTTAGTTTGGCGCTAAACTGATGCATATGAACCACCAGAAGAGTTGGATAAAAGTATAGGTTTTCAGTTCCCACTTTGGAAGATTCTAACATAGATTGAGAATCAGAACCAAGAATTCATTTTTATAAAGCACTCAACTGAAGATTCAGACGTAAAGCCACAAGGGAACCTCTAACTTAGAAGATCCCAGACAATGAGGAGAGAGCTATGATGCAAATCGGAGTAACTGATTTCTGGTTAATTATGCAGCAGTCCAGAAAAGCATATTGAGAAATATCTTGCTATCCTCCCATTTATCCTGGTTTCCAAGTGTTAGCCACAATTACAACTACGGAAACTAATAGACATTTATGTTAGCTGGAACATTTAAAACTATTAAAAATATAAAAATTAAGGGAGGAGACAAATTTTTCATGAAGCTTAAGTGCCAGAGCTACTCACAGGTACTGCCCTGTCTGGCTACTTGTGGAAGTAGTAGTATCTTGAATGGGGAGGGGAAGGGGAATTGAGATGAGAAAGCATCCCATGTAAGCATATCTGGAAAACTCCTTAATAGTGTGGTAGAATAACTGTGCCTCAATCTTCAAGGCAACGTATTTGTTGTGATTGTTTTCTTCTTCTTAATAATTATTGATTTTGATACCTAATTTTGTATTTATGATTTTTATGTCCTTTTCCCCTGAAAAGGTATAATATCAAGTCCTACATAATTTGGATATACATATTAAAAAAAAACAGGATCATAACACCTATTTAGAGACATTCCATGGGAGAAATATTACATATGCCATCACTTGATAATACAAATTATCAGACAATGTGTGAAGAGCTCTCTAAGAAAGATTTGGGTAAAGGATGCAAAGACCTTGTTGAACACAAAACATGACATTCAAGGAAAGAAAATGAATATAAAGTCTGGATCAGAGCATTCAAGTGGAGGTTGAGAGAAAGCAAAGCCACACAGATCAGCTTCTGGAGCCACATTAAGGAGTTTCACTTGTGTCTTAAAGTAGTGAAGAACCACTGAAATGTTCTCATCAGAGGTTGACTCAATAAAAATTACAGTTTTGCTATTTCCTTTCTTGGTTGTAATGTGTAAAAAAGATTAGAAGATTCAAACGCAGAGGCAGGAGGACTGGTAAGGATTCACTGAGAGATGACGCTGATTAGAATAGGGGACAAACATTGGCTTGGAGATACACTGGCATGCATCACAAGGTTTACTTACAGAATAGAATTCAGTGACTAATTTTTTTTTTCAGTGACTAATTTAATGTGAGTTGCAACACACATATAAGAAAAAATGTTGGCTAAATATCTGGGTAGGCAGCAGGATGGCTAATAGTATTATTTCAGATAGAAAGAACATAGAGAAAAGTCAAGTTTAAAGGAAGAGAAATGAGGCTGGTGAGATGGCTCAGTGGTCTAAAGCACCTACTTAGAACAAGCTTAGCAAAGCACAGGGACTGCGGTTCAATCCCCCAGCACCACATGGCAGCCCGCCCCGCCCCCTGGTGGGCTGAGCTGGCCATACACACACACACACACACAAATAAAATAAAGTAAATAAATAAATAAAAATAAATAAAGGAAGAGATATGAGTAGTCAGGTTAGGAGATTACAAATTTAAGTGCTGGAGAGATGAAATGGGACAAATTTTGAATAAACTCAGCAGGAAGTTGGATAATTGAAGCCAGCATCTCAGGACAGATTTGACTTGGAATATATATTTGAATACATCTGGGTATATTTGAAATGAAACTGAACCAGAAGTGGTGTGAAATGAGAATAGAGTCCCATGGACACAGAGACATATAAAAGATCAAAAGCAGTAGGTGAAACTGCAAAGAAGCCTGAAGCTCAGGCCAAACAGGAAAGAGAAACATCAGTGGTGTGTGGTGTCATGGAAAACAGGGAACAAGAATAACAGGTCAGATGCTACTGAAAAATCTAGTAGGACAGCACAGAAAAGTTCACTGATCCCTGAGGTAGGAAAAAAGTGATGAGGAATTGGGGTATTTCAAGGGAATCCAGGCAATGAACACATATGCTCCTTCCTTTCGAGGATGGCTTGAGAAAAGCCCTGGAGTTTTCCAGGAACAAAGCACAAATATTCATCACTGATTGCCAAGTCTTTTGGTGAATACCCTGAGTTTTAAGGCAGTTATATTAAACCTTTCCTTTTAATATGGATCAGAACTAGTAATTAGACTTTCTGTTGTGATTGTTGTTCAAGGAAATACTGCTATGAATGCTTTATTTACTTATTTATTTATTTTATTTATTTATTTTTTTTGTGGAACCGGGGATTGAACTCAGGCCCTTGTGCTTGCCAGGCAAGCACTTATTCTACTAAGCTATCTCCCCAGTCCCTATGAATGCTTTAGCAATAGACACAATAGACAGACAAAGCTCATCCTACTTTCTCTCTTGTACGCCAGAAACTCAGACAGAAGCATACGTAGCGGACATCCAGAATTCTTCTTTACTTCCCTCAGGAGTCCTCTATTCCAGTATCTACACTTCAATTCCTCTCTATCAGTCCGATGGGCGGAATTTCATGTAAAGATGACATACCATGAAAAGAGTAGATTATTATTCATGATTATGTCCTCAGTGCATAAGACAAGTCAGATCTTTTTTTAAAATCTCTTGTTTAAATTACTATTTTTTTTTTTTTTTTTGGTATAGAGTCTTGCTATTCAGGTGAGACTTGTAGTGATCCTCCTGACTCAGCCTTCCCAGCACTGAGATTACATGTGTGTGCCACCATGCCAGGTTTTGGTAGTTGGCTCAGTACAGAGCCAGCCTTGCACGCAGTAGTGGGGGTCTTACCCAGGTCCTTGAGCTTGCCAGGCAGGTGCCTAGACTGCCAAACTATCTCCCCAGCCTAGACAGGTAAGCGCTTAAGAAATATTTACCCAATTTATTGATGAAAGGAAAATGAAAAAAATAAAACAATTTTAATCTTTATGTTTAATAAAAAGAGTGGAGTAAAATGACCATAGAAAATATGGCAGCATTCTGGGAGGATGAGGCAGAAAGATCACAAGTTTTGAGTCCATCCTGATTGACTTAGTCACTTAGTGAGACTCTGTCTCAAAATAAAAATTTATAAAAGCCAGAGGATGTGGCTCAGTGTGTAGTCTCTTGGTTCAATCCCCAAAGCTAAAACAACAAAACAAAAATAATTTTGTGATATTGATCATATATTTCAAGTGACCCACAAGCCCATGAAATCTTAGCATTCTTAGAATCTCCAGGTGGTGATGTACTAGGGTGAAAACCTAGTCCTAGGGAATGTTGTAGACTTAGAAAACACAGGTGGCCAAAATGTAGGAAACCCCAAAATTTTAATGGCAAGAAAGAGGAATATTGATATGCCAAATTTGTTTGGCTTAGTATATATAGGCCAAATGGAATATTTACAGAGAAGAGTCATTCTTGTCAAAGCTAAAGAATTAAGGGAAGACTAAAAAGCAGCTAACTGCTTCTGTGATGCTGTCATAGAAAGGCAGACTTTGATCCTCACTGAAGCATTTACAATTGGCTAAGCAAGCTTCTGGCATTGCCAGCAATCTACCCATCCTTCCTAACAGTCTGGTATTGCTTTGGCATTAGTAGCTTTGTTTTCCCAAGTAGTCTTCTAAGCTCTATTGATTAGGATAGTTTGAGCAAAGATAAAAATTTGAAATAGCTGTATAGCAGCATTTGACAGAGTCTTGTTCATTGAAATTCAAATATCATATACTCCTTCGGAAATATATATTTTTATTTTTTAAAATTTATTTATTGGATAAAGAGTCTTACTACACAGCTCAGACTCATAGAGCTCCTCCTGTCTCAGCCTCCCAAGCACTGGGATTACAGGCCTGGTTTCAGGGCTGGCTCAGTGGCCTGGGAGTGGGGCATGCATGGCATGTGGTGCCAGGGATTGAACCCCAGTCCCTGTGCTTGCCTAAGCAGGTGTTTAGTCTGCTGAGCTATCTCACTGGCCCTAAGATCCACTTTTTAATATTGCTTGTTTCATTGGGTTTTCTCAGTAAAGTATACCCTCCTCTGTGTTAATATGCAATTTTATTTGGGTTAAGTAAGAAACATGACCTTTAAACATTTAACAAATGATCTGAGACTATTTTTATCTTGAATAGTCTCATTCTAATATATTACATTTTGCAAATATTACTTTTAAAAATACTGTTCACTTTTCTTTTGCAAGAGTTGTTTATTCCTGCCTCTAGCATCTTTGCAGGGAGTTCTGCTGAAGTGTTCCATGCTGTGCCTGTGCTCTGGGTCTATTCAGGGTCCCGCAGGCCCGGTTGTCTCACTCACTGGTGGGCCTGCGCTCTGGGTCTACTCAGGATCCGGAGGGCCCCGGTCGTCTCACTCACTCAACGGGCCTGTGCTCTGGGTCTGTTCAGGATCCCGTGGCCCCCATCATTCAAATACTTTTGGATACTTTCATTGCAACTAATAATTATGTTGAGATGTTTCATGCCACAATAGAGATGTCTATTTGATTTAAGATATTTTAATATGAAGTCATTAAACTATGTATTGGTAAGGCTGAAAATCTGTGAGATAAAACCAATCCTGAGATACATGGTCATGTAACCTAAACAATTTACCTAAATGTAACTGATAAAACAGAAGTAATGATTTGAAGTCCACGTAAGAAAGAGCAATGAGGGGCTGGGGAAAATAGCTCAGTAGAATAAGCGCTTGCCTGGCAAGCAATCCCCAGGACCT
>NW_004524944.1:222484-224205 GCF_000260255.1 Octodon degus | reverse complement strand
CTGGACACACACACATAAATAAATAAATAAAATTTTAAAAAAAGATTATTTCAATATTATTATGGGAGTTCTGGAAACATATAAAACCTGGGTGGTTGCTATGACTTGTTTCTAGTTGTCCCCTCAAAGACTAATGCAGTCATGGGCAGCTTGTAGAGTTTGTGATTAGTTCATGATCCAATGCTGGGATTATGGAATGACTGCTACATCTACCCTGGGGCAGATAATGTGAATATAAATGTAAGAAAGGGAGAGAAGCTTGCTAGCTGCTGCAGCTGTTGCTCCTCCCTTTGCTCTTTGCTGTTTTCTGCCTCCATGAGTGGCTGCTTTGTGCCATGTGCTATTATACCTTGGAGCCAGCTGAGTATGGACTGAAACTTCCACTAATGGTTAACTAAATAAATCTTTTCTTCCTTTATTTTGGATGTCAGGTATTTTGTCCCAGCAAAGAGAGTAACTCAGACAGTACTGGAAGTTAAAAAAAAATCACAGAACTTTGGCTCTGTTGTAGCTTAAATTAATTTTGGATCTCAATTTTTTATGGCTCCACTTGAGCAGGAAATGGTAGCCAACAACAACATTTTAGCCATGTAGTAGACAAGATCCAGCTACCTCGGAGAGTGGCATTTTCCTGTCTGCTCTAAGAGGCCACATAGAGCAGGGTAGTGTAGAAGGTCATCCCTCAGTGTCCTCAAGGAGTTGGATCCAAGAATATTTCTGAATATCAAAATTCACAGATGCTGAAGTCCTTTATATAAATTAATGTACACTTGCATGGGACAACTCCACCTCCTTTTTTATAATTTCAATCACCTCTAAGTTACATTACTCATTCCACTGTAAATGTTATGAACATAGTTGTATTGATTGAGGAACAATTACAGAGTTAAAGGTTTTTACATGTGCAATGCAGATGCCATTCTTTCCCCAAATATTCTCAATCTGCAGTTGGTTGAATCCGTTATTGTGAAATCCGTGGATGTGGAAGGCAACTACTCTCCGAAGTTTAGTAAGGCTGCCCATCCATGTTGGAGCAAGACACAGCTCTAGGTCAAGCTCAAGTCAGCTCCAGGTCACTTGCCAAAGATCAATTTTCAGACACCTCAATCATTAAATGGATTAAATGGTCAATTTATCAAGTGACCATCTGATCAAATTGACCAGTTATTCACACATGACATATTGAATAACAGTACCCTTCAATATATTAAGCTGATATATTTTGCGCTATCTGCATTATAACTAATCTTTAATATATTGAATGCTGAAGATCAAAGAAAACTTTTATTTTCTTATGATTATGTTGCTGAGGAATTGTTTCATAAAAATATTCATATGAATTTAATATATTCATCATATTTAAACTAAATAGAAGAATAATATATCCAGATGCATTTAACATATGTAATCATAATGGTCTTTTGTTATAGATACCCCAAAGTTAGGACTTCTCTTTGCACACCTGAGGCCACCCACAGTGGCCCTGCAGCTGTCATCATGCCACAGAATTACATCATAAACGCTATGGGTGCTGCTTGGATTACCATGAGAAAAAAAAGAAAAGTCAAGAGGCTCATGAATGTTCAAAGAAGGCAAAAAAAAAAAAAAAAAAAATGGCTTGAAAAATAAGCTCTACCACAAACAGCACCATGTGGAGAAAATACAAATGGAGACTATCAAGATGCATGAAAAGAGAAACACAAACAAAAGAATGATGAAAA
>NW_004524944.1:213315-222384 GCF_000260255.1 Octodon degus | reverse complement strand
AAAAAAAAAAAAAAAAAAGATTGGCTTGAAGGCTAAGCTCTACCACAAACAGCACCATGTGGAGAAAATACAAATGGAGACTATCAAGATGCATGAAAAGAGAAACACAAACAAAAGAATGATGAAAAGACTCCACAGGAGCAGTACCTGCCTACCTGCTGGACAGAGAAGCACAGTCTCATGCAAAAGTACTTTTCAACATGATTAAACAGAAATGAAAAGAAAAGGCAGGAAAATGGGAAGTTCCTCTGCCCAAAGTTTGTGCCCAAAGAGAAACAGAAGTATTAAAAGTTATTCAAACTGGAAAGAGGAAAAAGAAGGCATGGAAGAGGACAGTCACTAAAATCTGCTTTGTTGGAGATGGCTTTACAAGAAAACCACCCACATATGAAAGATTAATTAGGCCAATGGCAAATATGCCCCGGTAACCAACAATCCTGAAAATGATGGATGCATCAATGCAGTCTTACTCGTTTTTGTTTTTTTTTTTTCGAAACCGGGATTGAACTCAGGCCCTTGCGCTTGCCAGGGAAGTGCTTATTCCACTGAGCCATCTCCCCGGCCCCAGTCTTACTAGTTTGACAGATGTTTCATACAGTAACTTTTTATACTTATTGAAGACTACAGACCAATCAGGAAAACCATAACTTGAATACCGCTGAACAACTCTCATGACTACATTCATCAAGAAAACTATTTATTAAATTGTAAAAACATTAAAATGGCCCAGTTTTACAAATTGGTCTTTTATTAGGGGTCTGAAAAGGGCTTAATGTTAGTGAGATTGAACCATTTGAAAAAGTAAACATAAGTCTTTACATTAAAGAGTGGGAAAAAAAAAATGGGTACTCAGCAACACAGATTTCTCATTCCTAAAGAGCCACCAGTATTTAAAGTCAGTGTAGACTTAATTTAGGGGTCTAGGGCTAGGAAATCTGCTGAAGCTATTCTACCTCATCATTTTTCATTAGTCCTAAAAAACAAAGTAATGTTTAAGTTTATCCTCAACACAGTTTATCTATAATACTTTAAGAATGGCATTAGAAGTTTATTTAGATAATTGCAACTTGGTTGCACTGATGCCCTGAAAAGAAACTTTTTTTGCAGTTAAATAATATAAGAAGGTTATATGTTAGGTGTGCATCTTGTTTTGTGGTCTGAATTAAATGGTCATGACTTTAAAAAAAACCCACACATTTGCTGTAGCATAATGTATCAGTAAGTTTATTAAATTCAGTACATTGGCCATTCAAAAAATTTCTTCTTCAAGAAATTGATTTTTGGTGAATTGATATATTTTTACATGAACTGGAATTGGAGGTAAGTTTTACATCTGGGGTGGAGTTGCAAGATCTGAAAAGAATAGAGAATGCCTGTAGTTTGGATCCAGATAAAGCAACTCAGGGTATAATGCTTAGTCCTAATATCTGAGCACAGCGGACAGGAAAAGGATGCTATAATAAGCAGTGGGCCTAAGGCTACTATTTATTTATATTCTGTTAAAGTCCAAACTGCTCTAAAAACAGCGAAGCTGGCTCTGCCAAAGATTACATGAGTTGACCCAGCTTGGTAGAACTGGGGAAGGCAGGAATTCTGAAAACAAGGATACAGTTCAGAAGTTCTGCTGAGTAGGCCACATTAAAACATTTTAGGATACACAGTACTCCTGTCTCTGCTTCTTTGAATTCTTGGGTGGCCAAAGATATGAGATAATTCAAGTAGCATTTGATTAAAGTGGAGAACACATTGTATACAGATGTCTTTCTTAAAGAAGGAAGTAATAATTCTAATTCTGGTTTGGTCTGAAACTTTCAGAGTGTGTACAGAGCACAGGGCTTGTGTTCTGCCTGCATAAAAAAAAAAAAACCCACATATTGACATATTTCTATGGGGATTTTTAGAAATTCTTTTTAAATTACTATAACTTCTCTCATAGCAAAGTTCTGATTTATACTTTATATGGAAAATTCTTCAGTACTCAAAGTCTCATATTCCACAGGCACAGCCTTGAGAAACAAAAGTTCTCTTTATCTTTGAAGATCACTGTAGTAAAAAGTTCGTATGTTGCAATCTTAACCATCTAGGTGATGTTTTAAGAAGCACAGCCCTTTGGGAAGGGCTGTGCTGTCATGAATTGGATTAGTGGGCTAATAAAGTGGTTGCAAAACAGCTGACCTGCTCACCATATAAAGGCATAAGTGAGAAATTAGCTACTTATGAAATCAGACCTTCATTAAATACTAAATCTGCTGGAATTCCAGCAGTCTTGTAATTCCCCACCTCTAAAATATGGGATAAATTTTATTATTTATGATATTTTGTTATAGCCTTCCAAACCTTCTATGGCAAGAATAAAGTATACTAGATAACAGACTGAAATAATAGCCTTTGCACATAAAAGTGCTGACAACCACCTCAGGATACTTAGCACCGTAGCAGATATAAACAGTAAGTATCAGCTAAGGCAATTCCAGCTTTGAAAGCACTGCCTTTGAAGAACCTGAGCAAGTTTAATGGCCACTCACACAACAGCAAAGAGCTAAATGTCATTTCGGTAAGTCCAAAAATATCTGTGTACTTTTGGTTTCCAATGATATAAACCTTCATCCTGACAAAAATCTCACCAATGGGATTTAAAGCTGATCCCAGGACCACACTTTGTTACAGTGAGTTATGGTGCTATCTCATAAGATTTTCCACATATCATAGGAAAGAGATATTTTTATAGACATTTTAAAAGAAAAGATCAGAGTTCCAAAGCCAAACTTATATGTATCCATCTCCCTACTGCACAAGAGTTTTCGCAAATCAGTTCCCTATAGCAACATGTGTCTTAACCCCAGGAAGAGAACACCTCCCATTTTTTGATCCCGGTACAACCTCTGTTAGAGAGACTGTGCATCTATATACTGTGCATTCTAAACACTCAGTGTTTGCCTCTGGAGAAAGGGATGGGAATGTGAAAGTCAGTAGACCAGAATGCTGTAGCCATTATAAATCTACATATGAACTGAAGATTAGAACCCTTAAATATATATAAAATAAATATTAACAGGACTGAAGAGAAGAATAATAAATAATAATGGCAGGTATTCTCAGTATCTCACTTCCAGTTATGGGTACAATCCTTGGAAAAAGAAATTGATATGAAAGCAGAAGAGCTGAAGAGCACTCACTATAATCCAAATACACCTAGCTGATCTATGAAGAGCACTGTGTTCAGCAGTAGCAGACTAGATATTCATCTCAAGGGCACATGGTACATTAGCCAAGGTAAATTTCTTTTAGGCCACAGGGTAAGTCTTAATAATTTTAAAAACATTGAAATTATACCAATCACATTTTGTATTTTCCAATCACAATCATGTACAACTAAACATCAATGGCAGAAACAAGATGGAAAATACACAAAAATACAGTAATTCAATACACTTTTAATGAATGACTCAGTTAAGGAAAAAATGCAAAAAAATTTATAAATATCTAGGGACAAATGAAGATGAAGAAACAACAAACCCATACATAAGGGATACAGCAAAAGCAGTGCTAAGAAGTTTATAGCAGTATATAGTTATGCTAAAAGAAGAAGAAAGCTCTAAATAAACAATCTAAATTCACACCTCCAGGAATTGAAAAGAGAACACACTAAGCTCAATATCAGAAAGAAAGAAAAAATAAAGATGAGCAGAAATGAATGAAACAGAGAAATGAAAAAAAAAAGAAACACACTAATCTAGATTTTTTAAAAGATAAACAAATGGTTAAACTATTCACTAGCCTGAAGAATTGTAAGAAGCTGCTATGAGCAATTATTTACCAATAAGTTAGAATACAGAAGAAACTGATGAATTCCCAAAAATATACTGAGTCATGAAAATATAAAAAACCTAAATGGACTTATAATGTGTGGACAGATTGAAGCCATAATCAAAAACCTCCCAGTGAAGAGGAACCCAGGACCAAACGACTTATCTAGTGACTTTTATGAAACATTTCAAGAGGAACTAAGGTTAATTATGCTCACTCTTGAAGCAGTGAAGAGTACGGGACCCTTCCAGATTAATTTTATGAGGTCAGCATTATTCTGACAGCAAACTGGGACACAAACACCTCCCAAAAATCCATGGGCCAATATTTATAATCAATAGCAATGTAAAAATCCTTAGCCAAATATCCAAAGAAATTCAACAGCTTATTATAAAGCATCGTAGATGTTCCCCCAAAGCCTCATGTACTTGTAAGGCTTTTTCCCCCCCTTTTGTACCAGGGATCAAATTTAGGACCTTGTACTTGCTGGGCAGGTGCTAATGCCACTAAGCTATTTCCCTGGCCCTTGTAAGGCTTTTGAGAAGTGACTGGATCATGGGTGTGCAGTCTGAGTCATGGGTGCGTGATGCTGAATTAGTCCACTAATTGGTTTGTATAGATGCGTGTGATGTTGGGAAGTGAAGCCTGTTAGAAAAAGCTGGTCCACTGTGGCATATCCTGGAAGGGCACATGTAGGTACTGGTCCTCCCTTGACAGCTCTGTTTTGTATCTGCCATGCCACTGGCTGATTCTCCTCTGCCAAGCCTCTCTGCCCTGCCAGCCTGCCTTGGAGGCAGCCAGCTATGGACTGAAACTTCAACAAAGTGTGAGCCAAAATAAGATTTTCCTCTTTTAACTGTGAATGTTGGATATTTTGTCCTAGCAATAAGAAACTAATACAATCTACAAGCCCTCCAAAAGACTCTTGTTGAAGATTTTGTTCCCATTGCAGAAAGAACTACTAGGAGGTGCTGGAAACAGTAGGAAGTGGGTCTAGTTGGAAATAGGTCAATGGGAGTGATTCCTATAGGGGCAGCTCATCTCACAGGCTCCCTCTCTCTCTGCTTCCCATCCATCAGGAGGTGAGCTGCCCCACCCCACCAAGCGCTCTGCTCCATGGTGCTTGACATCATCTAAGGCCCAGGAACAACATAGCCAATTGGCTGTGAATTGAAAATTATCGAACTATGAGTCAAAATAAATCTTTCGTCCTGTAAATTGTGTTTCTCAAGTGCTCAGTCACAGTGACAAAAAGCTAACTGACACAATGATCAAGTGTAATTTAGTCTCAGGGTGCAAGCATGGCTCAACACATAAAGTTCAATTAAAGCAGTACACCATACATTAAGAGAGTGAAAGACAAAAACCACACGAGTTTCTTAGGAGACACAATAAATGTTGCTAAAAATCAGCACCATTTCTTGTTAGGAACTTGCAACAAATTAGGAGGAAAAAGGCCTCAATCTGAAAGAGGTCATATATAAAAGTCTTATAGCTATCATCATATAGTGAACAACTTTTAAAAGTCCTCTAAGATTAGGAAAAAGTCAATAATGCTCAATTTTCACTTCTGTTCAACATTTTATTAGACGTTCTGGCCAGAGTAAAATTACTTTGGTAATATACTAGGATACAAAATCAACATACAAAAGTCTGTTGTTTCTGCTCACTACATTGAACTATCTGTAAAGGAAATTGAGAAAACTATTCTATTTCCATTAGCATCCGAAAAAGAAATACTTATAAAAATTTAAGGAAGTGAAAAACTTACATATTAGATACCATGAAAATGAAGAATCTATGAATAGGAAGCTATTGTCTTTTCATGAATTGGAAGACTTAATATTGTTAATACGTCCATGTTACTGAAAGTAATGTAACAGATTCAGTGTAATCTCTATCAAAAGTCCAATGGGTTTTTTTCACAACTAGAAAAATCAGTTCTAAAGTTCATATGTAATCCATGAAGTACTCTAAATAGTCAAAACAAATGTGAGAAGGAACAGAGCTAGAAATATCACAATTTCTGATTCCAAAACACATTAAAAGCTATATAATATAATTCATGTGATATTAGGATTAAGATAGACATACAGACCAGTGGAACAGAGTAGGGAGCTGAGAAATAAATCCACACATATGTGGTTAGCCAACCTATGAGGAAGGTATTCAATTTGAAAAAACTATACAGAAGAAAGAACAATCATATTTTCTGGATAGAGTAGATGTAAATGTATTGAAGCCTCTTGGGAAATAGGTACAGATGATTTTTGGTAATGACCTTATCTTTTATGAGGTGTGCAGATCATAAATAAACAAGTGTCTGCTGGAATCATTATATGTAAAAGCTACAGTTTTATAGAAGCTTCACAGCCTGCAAACTTCCGGGTTGGCATGTATGACATGGAATTTGAATCCTGAGCCTCGTTACTTCATTATATCCACCTTGGGCAGTAACAGATAAGAAAAAAAAAGAAAACCCTAAACTTCAGCTATTTAAATGAGGTTTAATGTAAGGAAACTGTTGAGCAACTCTTTTCAATAGAACTTTCAGTCCCTCTCTTCATTGTCTGGCAAGGTAGCCATAGACACTAAGTGCAGCTAGCAATATTACAAACCTCACTTTAAATTTTTTTTAAAAAAGAATTAAATTGAGCAGTACATATGAGGCTAGTGGCTACATTTTGGGCAGATTATGAAAGACTGAGATAAAAGGGCCAGTGGAGTTTAACTAAATTAGGAGCTATGAGTTATAGTAGAATAAAACTGGAAGGAACTTACAGACATTATAAGACTTTATTTGAAATCTAATTGTTTTAAAGATTGTGTGCTACAAATATGTAGTATTGGTTGACTAGTACTGACCAGCATGCTTTAGGTGATAATAGTCTGCTAGGTAGTGTTCCAGTTTTCAGTAGTGTCTGTGTACTACTTCTTAGTGAAACTGACTTTCCTGTCTTTCTTTTCAAAATAAAATGTCCTCTCATACATTGCAAGGCTAAAATACATTGCCTTAGAGGTGAAAATCTATACTTCATCTAAGTAAAAATCTGTAACGAAGGAGGTCTGGTAAAAATTAGTACATTTTACAAAGAAGATTGAGTGCTGAGATACTAACCTGCTGGAGGCCCAAATAGGCCTGAAGATGAAGATACCAATTTAAACATCAATGAATACTACTCCTGAAAAGAACTGACTAATCATAGTATGCTCTAAACTTTGATGTATGTTGCCAAAAAGAAAACAAATAGGTGGAAAGCCAAGAAATCACTGGTTTGAAGGTTATATATTTCTTGACTATTTAGTACTTTACAAGATTCCTTAGGCTCAGAAAAGGCAACAAGGGTGCAAAATTATAAATACATTCATTTTTGTCTACTTTTGAACTTGAATATATGGTACTGAGGTTGTTTAAATTCTGCAAGATTCTCACTGGAACATTCCATTGCAAGATTTTTTTTTTAAATGCTCCTGGGTGAGCTTCAACTTATAATCAAAATTTTTATCAGACCAAACTTTTTTTTATTAGGTTATTTTTTTTTTTTTACTGTAGCACCAATATAACTATTCTTGTTTATGAGATATGTGATAGTGAGAAAGTCAAACAGCTGATTTTTTTTTTTTCGGGGGGGGCCTGTCTCAGGCTGCCTTAATGTCGAGTGTGGTGTGGCATGTGGAGCTGGGGATCGAACTGCGGTCCCGCAAGCCTGACTGGGTTTGCCCAGGCAGGCGCTTAAGCTAATGGGGCAAGCCCCAAACAGCTGATTATTATTATTATTTTTTAAATTTTATTTGTGTGTGTGTGTGTGTGTGGCCAGCTCAGCCCACCAGGGAGGGGGGCTGGCTGGCATGTGGTGCTGGGGGATTGAACCGTGGTCCCTGTGCTTTGCTAAGCTTGTTCTAAGTAGGTGCTTTAGACCATGGAGCCATCTCACCAGCCCAAACAGCTGATTATTAAGAACCAGTTTCTTGCTTGCTTGCTTTGTTGCTTTCTTCTTTTTTTTCAGTCTTTTTTGAGAGAGGGCTTAACTAGGCAGCTCAGGCTGGCCTCAAGCTTCCAGGGACCCTCTTGCCTCAGCTTCCAGGTCAGTCAGCCTGTAAGAACTAGAGCTGACATGTTAGGATAGTGATATTACTACATATATTCCATGCTGGATCTTCTTAAAGAAGTGTTCTGGATGTGGTACAGTCAGGCTCGTGAACATTTATTTATTTATTTATTTATTTATTAGTACTGGGAAATGAACTCAGGTGAGTGCTGTGTTGCTCACCTACATCCATGGCCCTGGATCATAAAATTTTTAGGTTTTTTTTGTTTGTTTGTTTGTTTTTGTTTTTTGAAGAACTGGGGATTGAACTCAGGCCCTTGTGCTTGCCAGGGAAGCGCTTATTCCACTGAGCCATCTCCCTGGCCCCTTGGCTCATAAAATTTTGAGAAATATTGTGAGCCAATTATTAAAAATTACATTGTAAGACCACAGTAAACTATGAAGTATATTAAACTATATATATATTAACAGATTATATTAGGAACAACAGGAATAAATAACAAAATTCACATTTCCAATTTATTGCATGTTGATATGTTATTGTCTGTGATCTTGAGATACTTATTCTATTGTCTCTGTGTTGGAAATACTATTAATGTGCTATTGCATATCTCACTGAGGTCACATTGGCACTATGAAATCTTTACAACAAGAAAATCAACAAATTCTATCAATCAGTTCTTAATTTATTGTTTTATTGATTATTTGGACATAAGAAAATATGCACAGCATATGTTACTGGAGATCAAACCCAGGTCTTTGCACTTGCCAGGTAGGCACTTAGACCACAGAGCTGTCTCCCCAGCCCTGAATACAATTTTAAAAGAATGAAACAATAGCCCTATACTGTCTTGGACAGATGAAGCAACTGAAATTTGGCTAGCATGGTAAGTTCAGAAGTTCAACTTCTTTCAAATGTGTTCCTGGAGCCTAAGTCATTAAAAATGGCCATGACTCATTCCATCAGTGTGGAAGCTGACTCCGAGGAAGTGATGCCATTTTCTCAGGATGCTTGCAAGTATCACCACTCAACTCACTTGGCAGTCTGAAGAAAGACTGGATGAAGTCAGCCCTGCTCACTTTTCACTGTTTGCTTGAAGCAGGAAATGATGTCTCACCCCCTTTAGAGAGCTGTGACACCAATAATAATGAAGGAGGAAGGGATCTAATGAGAACTGGAACACTTTTTTCATTAGTTTATAATTTTGATTTT
>NW_004524944.1:200384-213215 GCF_000260255.1 Octodon degus | reverse complement strand
TATTTTTTTTTTTTAATTTAGGAATTTAGGACAGGGTGTACAAGGTCTCACTACATAAATCGGACTCAGCGATTCTCCTGTTTTCAGCTGGCCAAGTGCTGGGATTACAGACACGCGCCACCATGCCCAGTCTCAATCATCACCTCAGCTTGGGGGTGGTGGTTGGGGGGACATGGCATGTGGGGGATCAAACCCCGGCCGCTGCTCTCTGCCAAAGCAGGTGCTTTAGTCCCGCTGAGCTATCTGGCCAGCCTTATCTATCTATCTATCTATCTATCTATCTATCTATCTATCTATCATCTATCTATCTCTATCTACGTATCTATCTATGTATCTATGTATGTATGTATGTATGTATGTATCTATCTATCTATCTATCTATCTATCTATCTATCTATCTATCTATCTATTTTTTAAGAGAATATAAAATGGTAAGACTGGGCAAGGTGGCACGCACCTGCAATCCCAGTGCTTGGGAGGCTGAAAACAGGAAGATTACTGAGTCCGATCTGTGTAGTGACAACCTGTAGCCCCTGTACTAAAATGCATTTTAAAAAGAAATAATATAAAACAGTAAAAGGAAAAAAAACATTGAAAACGATCCAGAATTTTACTAAACGAAGTAACAGGAATTTGACAGGAATCACTGTGTTTTAAAGATACCAAAGGCCAGAGCCAGCCAGTTTGGATTCTCATTGGGTGAGTCCACAGTGAGGACTTGTACCACTATAACAAGGTACCAAATCTAATTTTAATGTCCAAATGGAGATAGGAACCACTGTCTGGGTAAAGGGTATTCTCCTTTAGTAGGTACTTAATTCTCTAGAGATCAGGCTCATTAAAGACAAATCAGTGCTCTTTTTCATATTGCAAAAGTCTTATCAAAGCCTTCAGGCTGGCCTGATAGCTCAGGTGACTAAAGCACCTGCTTAGGCAGGTGCAGCCATGCTGGCCCCACCCCCAGGGCATGCTGAGACAGCTATTGAGACTAGGTGTTGGGGGCACAGGCCTGGAATCCCAGCACTTGGGAGGCTGAAAACAGGAGGCTCACTATGAGTCCAATCTACGTAGTGAGAACCTATATCCCCTGTACCCCTATACTAAATGCATTAAAAGAATATACATTAAAGACTTGGGTACAATATCTATTTTTTAAACTACTTTTGTAAAGAAAAACCAGACATAATTCTCATATGAAAGTTAAGGTTAAGTAAACTTAAAAAAATAAATTCTATTGCACAATTAATATTGTGAAGGTAAAAATAGACATCACCTATCTTTTCTCAGATATTTAAAAGTTGTTGATTATTAATTAAAATAAAATATCACCCTCATCTTTATTTTATTTTATTTTATTTTATTTTATTTTATTTTATTTTATTTTATTTTATTTTTGTGGAACCGGGGATTGAACTCAGGCCTTTGAGCTTGCCAGGGAAGCTCTTATTCCACTGAGCCATCTCCCCGGACCCTTTCATCTTTAGATAAAACTGGCACCATCCTCTTTTTTTGTTTTTCAGCTGGCTCAGGCTGCCTTAAGGGCATGTCTGGTGTGGCATGTGATGCTGGGGAACAAACCACAGTCGTTTGCCCCTGACCGATTTTGCTCAAGAAGGTGCTTTAGACAACTGAGCTAACCCGCCAGCCCCACCATCCTCCTGTTTAATCCCACTTGTTCCTATTTTACAACTACAGTTCTCCTGGAACTTCAGTCTCCACAGTGGAATCAAAATTTCCTCAGTGTTTTTAGGGGTACTGCTAACTCTTCTCAGTCCCACAGACAGATGGTGGGTTTATTTACTCAGCTAGACTGTATTTGAAGAAGTGGCCTGAGGTATTATTGCAGAACTATTACCAGGAAGTCCTTAATACAGTACTTACCACCCTGAATTTCCTTACCAGAGGGCAGAAAAATAATTGTTATTTATATTTGTTACTCCCCCACTGCACCATGATTTCATTTACAGGTATTCGCTCAACAACATATTAGAGAACCCTTAATGTGGCATAGATGCAGATGCAAAGCTTTCCCTTGCCTAATGCTTTATATTTATTATTATAGTCATATATTTATATGTTAGTGGTTGTTCACATGTGAAATCAATTAATACTATAATATTGAATGTTTATAGCAGTCCTATTAAATGTATTAAGGGTTGAAAATGTTATATTACTTGTATCAATGACATTTGTATAATGAATAGTAATCATGCCAATGGGCAGTGTGGGGGAAGGATCTTAGTCCTTGCTGCAATATACAAAGCTACTGTGCTTCATGAACTTTATTCTTTGCATGTTTTGAGAAAGATGCCATGTTTGTGTTCATGTGTGTGAACCAAATTGTTCACAAGCAAAAAAGCATTTACAAACCAAACTACCACTATAGTTCACAGGCGTTCTTACCAATTTGCTGTTCAATGGACACCTGAATCTTCATATGCAAACTGCTACAAGGAAAGACCTCTACATATCACTTCCATAAAAGTATTAAATTTTTAAAATTTCATTTTCAAGAAATATAAAACAAAATGTTGTAACAGTTTTGAAATAAGAGAATAGCAATTATCTATACACTGTATATCAACTTCAAAGTAGCTACTCAAAGTTTAAGACTTAGATCAAAAAGATTCTTATGGCTTTCTGCTACAACAGCCACTGAAGAACAGAAGCCATGGCCCTATGCTATCCAATGGCCCTGGGCCTCAACAAGGGCCACAAGGTGACTAAGAATGTGAGCAAACCAAGTCACAGCCACCGTCGTGGACACCTCACCAAACACCAAATACCTGTGGGATGTGATCCAGGAGGTGTGTAGCTTCGCCCCTTATGAGCGGTGCACCATGGAGCTGCTCAAGGTCTCCAAAGACAATTGCACCCTAAAGTTCAAGAAAAGGGTGGGGATGCACATGAGGAGTTGAGCCACCATGAAGAAGGCAACTGCCAAAGATTGATCCCCTCTGGAATAAAGCTTGCAGAAAGTTAAAAAAAAAAGAAAAAGAAAAGAAAGAAAATAATTCTTATGACTAAGAAATAAACACAAGGGCCGGGGAGATGGTTCAGTAGGATAAGTGCTTCCCTGGCAAGCACAAGGACCTGAGTTCAATCCCTGGTTCTGCCAAAAACAAACAAACAAAAAAACTAAGATAAACTTACTATATAACTCATACAGTAATATAAGTGAGGCATATACTTTTTTTTCTCATGTAAGAACCACATGATATTTAAGTGCTGATGAATTTCACAACATTAATGTCTTCAGGTTGAATCCATTTATCTATTTTGACTGTTGTTTCTTTTTGTAATCCTTGCTGGTGGCTCTGTATTTTAATCTGTTGAATTAGATGACATCATTCCTCTGTGGTTCCTGCCTCATTCTTACTGCAATGAATCAGAAAGTGCACAACTACCCTTTGAAGGTCATAGATTAAAGTTATGCATACAAATGCATATAGTTGACAAGAGCTGTATATGGGTAACCTTGACATATTCGAGGGACATTTGAAGCCACTCACTAGATTTAGAAAAATGTAAGGGATGCCTATTTTTTCCTTTCTTTATTATAATATTGTAGAGATGATGGAATTATATAAAGAAGATGGTCTTTGGAGTTTGATATTTCTTTAAGGAGATGGTTTCCCTAAATCTTACTTATCCTTCAGTTTCAGATTAAATGCCTTTTATTCCAGAAGCCTTCCCAGTTAGGCACTTTTATTATATCATTTTTCTCCTTTATGTTACAAATTAACCCCGGGATGACAGAAAGAAGGTCTTTTTTATTAATTGCTGTATCACCAGAATCAGAATAATACTTGACACTTGATATACAATCAGTGAATAGCTGATTAGCAAATGAATGAATAAATAATAAACATGCTGTTTGTTATACCTTGTATACTAAAGTATTTGACGTTTCTGGAAAAAAAAAGTAGGGGCTAGGGAGATGGCTCAGTGGAATAAGCGCTTGCCTGGCAAGTGCAAAGGTCAGAGTTCAATTCCCGGTTCCACAAAAAAAAAAAAAAAAAAAAAGTATTTGACCTGCATTTCTTTATTTAATCTTAATTATATCAGTCCTACACTTTCTACAGATAGCCTTGAGAATTATGGAGTGCAGAGCAGATAAGTCTGAGCTTGAGTCTTACAATTTCTAAAGCCTGTGCTCCCCTGGCAGCATCCCATAATAGTCTAGTCATTATTCTAGTGAAAATATATCATGGTCAATGATTTAAGAAAAAGCCGCTAAGTGCCATTTATCTAGTGTAATGTTTATCCTAAAATAAATGGATGTTGGTAAGATACATAATGGACTTACTTTATAATACTATAGACTTTTTATTGTTTCACAGGATGATCAATGGATTTGAGTACTGGTGTTATCACTTTCAGCAGTATGATCCATTGGGAGAAGAAAATTGGTTTAAGCATTATCTTTATTTAAAGGTAAAATGCAAAAAGCAATGGCTATTTTTTTAAATTTTTGAGTTTTTTACTCTTTTATATCCTATAACTATGAAGACAATAGTATACAATGTATTAATTGTTATTATTATTTGAATGTATTTGGTTGTTGCAGGGTCTCACTATGCAGCTCCAACTCATGGTGATCCTCCGTGTTCAGCCTCCCCAGTACTGGGATTACAGGCGTGCGCCACCACGCCCGGAC
This sequence comes from Octodon degus, assembly GCF_000260255.1. Classification (NCBI taxonomy): domain Eukaryota; kingdom Metazoa; phylum Chordata; class Mammalia; order Rodentia; family Octodontidae; genus Octodon; species Octodon degus. The sequence continues at coordinate 208,555 of NW_004524944.1, read as the reverse complement.
TCTGGCCAGCTCAGTCCACCTTGGGGACAGGGCTAGCACAGCATTTGGTGCCAGGGATCAAACCGCAGTCCCTGAACTTGCCTAAGCTTGCCTAAGCAGGTGCTTTAGTCCAATGAGCTATCTGGCTGGCCCTTAAATTTCTGGAAAGTTTCTAAGGTCCACAAGTAAAAGAACAGTTTGTGAAGTCTGTAAAACAGGAGCTGTAAGACTATGACAGTGTGAGTCCACTGTGACCATGTCTCAGCAGACCAATTCTTTCTCAAGGTTCCTGGATCCCCTACCTACCCCTGTGGTCTGGAAGTGCACTTTCTTTATTCTATATACTTTCTCCTTGAGATAGTTATTTGCTTTAAAGTCTCATTCACTGCAAGCAACTTGAAGCTCGAGAACCTACATCTTTGTAAGCATAGTGTTTCTACGGAAAATGCTGTTTGAATAAGCAGGCAAATTCATGGCAGATAAAGGAAGTGCATTATAAAATTATGTATTCTTATTCTGTTAAGGGTATCCTTATGAACAAGGAGGAAGTAAAATACAGTGGCTGCAAGGGTAACTAAATATATTAATAACTATAAACAGTCCTTATAGTGTTTTAAAATAAACTAAAATGAACAAAAGGATGTGTTTCTTTCAGTGTACACTAGGACTGTCTTTGCCTTATTTCACATTTTTTTATTGTACTTATTTATGGTGTACAGTATGATAATTCAGTACAAATCAGATACATTAATTTCTCTGTCTCCTTAAACATTGATCATTTCATCTTTGAGAACATTCAAAATCTTTCATTCTAGTTCTTTATAGAACATGTAGGAAATTGTTGTAAACTACAGTAACCTATTGTATTTTTTTTCTAGGGGGAACTGAGCATCGAACTAAGGACCTCATACTTTCCAGGCAGGCACTGTGCCACTGAGCTAAATTCCTGGCCCCCAGTAATCTATTGTATTGCAGAGTATACTATACTTGATATAGGCACAAGCAAGGATTTTCTTTTTTTTAAAAAATTATTTATTTATTTGTGTGTGTGTGTGTGTGTGTGTGGCCAGCTCAGCCCACCAGGGGGCGGGGCTGGCTGGCATGTGGTGCTGGGGGATTGAACCGCAGTCCCTCTGCTTTGCTAAGCTTGTTCTAAGTAGGTGCTTTAGACCACTGAGCCATCTCACCAGCCCCAAGGATTTTCTATATAGAAAGTTGCACAAGAAATATCAAGAATCAACAAACAGGATTCTATGAAATTAAAAACCTTCTGTGCAGCAAATGAAACAACCAAGAGAGTAAAGATTTAACCTACTGAATAGGAAGTCATTTTGCTAGCTACTCCTTGGACAGAGTACTATCATCTAGAATGTTTAAAACCTAAAGCTAGATGGGGCTGGGGATATGGCTCCGAGGCACAGCATTTGCCTGGCAAGCATGAAGTCCTGATTATAATTCCCGGTAAACAAACAAACAACTAAAACTAAAAATATTAGACTCCCTCAAAATTAAAGGTTCTTCCATTGTTCTTTATTTTTATTTTTTTCTTTATTTTTAAAAAATTATTAATGAATTTATTTATTTGATACAGGGACTCACTACGCAGTTCAGCAGTTCAGACTCATAGCGATCCTGCTGTGTCAGCCTTCCTATCATAGGGTGCCCTGGGTTCCAAGGCCAGGACAGCATGTGGTATCGGGATCAAACTTAGGTCCTTGAGCTTTCCAGGTGGGTGCTTAGAGGGCCGAGCTTCTCCCTAGGTATTTTTATTTATTTTCTTTCTTTATTTTTTAAATTTTTTTTTCTTCTTCCATTCTTGTTGAATCAAAAAATTGGCAAGTAAGGTGAATAGACACTTCTCAGAAGAAGTACAAATGACCAATAAAGACATGATCAAACGTTCAACATCTCTGGCTATTGGAGATAGACAAATTAAAATGCTGAGATTCCATCTCATTTAGGGAAGAATGGTTAACATTAAGAAATGAATTAACAGCAATGCTATGCTGTGGGGAAGGTGGGGACAAACACTTCTACATCATTAGTAGAAATGTAAGCTACTACAGCCACTATGGAAATCAGTATGGGAATTCCTCAAAAACCTAAAAATAGAAACTCCACTCTGTCTATAATAGCATAACTTATAAAAGCTAGGTCTTGGTAGTGGTTCATATTTCCATCAACAGAAGAATAGGATAAAGAAAACATGTTAATTTTTACAATGGAGTACCACTCTATCATAATGAAGAATAAATTTGATTTGTCAGAAAATAGATGGGTCTTTAGATGAAGTTAATTGAATCAGACACAAGCTTAAATGTCGTATGGTTTCTCTGTGAATAGTAATTTTATTGAATGATGAAAAACTAAAATGATAAGACATATGGATAATAATGTGAAACCCAAATTAGAAATAATTTAAAGAACAAAACAGAAGACGCATAATAGAAAACAGAGAGACTGATCTTTTGCAAATGGGAAGGGGCCAAGAGATATGGGAAGAGCAGAGGGAGGAAGTAATAGGAATAAAGTCAGATGTGATATATATTTGCACATGATTAATGAATATAAGCATTACACTCTTTGAATATACTAAATAGACATGATTGCATTATAAAACATACTGACAAAATATTATATTATAAAAAGAGTAATGAGAGAGTGGAATAAATGGTACAAACTGAAATTTAATAGAGGTAAAATATAACTGAATGTAAGGAACTAACTACAAATGTACAAACAAAGCCTTTGAGTCTAAGCAACAGCATTAGTAAAAAGAGCTTGAGAACGTTTGCTGACATTAAACATGCTAAGAATTGGTAGTGTAATACCACTGACAAATAAATGGATTTATCTCAAGATGCATTCAAGAAAGTTATATTTGATTTTGTTTAAGGAAGAAAAACAACTTGGGGTTCAGCCAAATAGCTCAGTGGATTAAAGCACCTGCAAGCAGGCACAGGGACTGGGGGTTTGATCCCTGGGCCTGCCTGCTGGCTCTGCCCGCCACCCCCCACCCCGGGGCACACTGAGATGGTAATTGAGACTGGGTGTGGTGGTGCATGCCTGTAATCCAGCTCTTGTGAGGCTGTAAACAGGAGAATCACTACAAGTTTGATCTAGTAGTGAGACCCTGAACACCCTGTAGACCCTTCCCTAAAACACAGGAAAAAACAACAACAACAACAACAACTTGAATATCCTGTTTGTCTCTGAGTTTCATGAAACCAAAAAGCTGTAGGTTTAAGCAAATTTATCTTGAAGAGAGTTGAGGAAAATCACAGTATGTAGTTAGCAGAGCTGTAAAAAGGCACTACTGTGTGGAAATCAGAAATCATTTTCCATTAATTTGACAGCAAGTAAGAGAGGTATCAAAATGGTTTTAATTAGGTCCACAGGCATGGGCAGGACATGATAACATGTTTGAGAAAATGCATGCTTGTTAGATTAATTTAGTCCAATTGTATTTGTTTAGATAATTTTTAACTTCTTCATAAGAACCTGAAAAAAATAAATAAAACCTGAAAGGTATAATAGATATAGAAAAATACAAAGAAACTGGATTTAAGGTTTAAATAACAAAGATGAGAGAGAAAAAAGATAGGAAAAAATGCAGGGAAAAAGATGCAAGTATATGTACAGGATGGCTGAGATGATTGTACTCAATTTCCATCAGTTTTTTTGAAAATTGAAGTTAATGTTTAGAATTTTCACCCTAACTAACGCTGTATGCTGCTGTTTGTGATCTGAGCAACTAATATCTAGGACAGCAATGAATAATACAAAACCCATGTTTGAATGTCTCTCATCTTGGTTTTCTAAATGTGTACCGTTCCTAATGTCTTATCGATTACTCTACTATCTTTAAAATAAACTGAAACAAAAAAGACAAGTGAAAAAATTAAGATTTCTTGAAAGCAAGTGCCAATATTCAATTATTTCCCCAATCTTGTATAATTATATCTGTTAATCTGAACAACAGGTTTGAAGATAAAAATAAATAATATAAAAACCATTGTTAATTAGCTATTCCTGTTTTGAAAATCTGTAGCATATGCATTGTTGTATGTTATTCTGTTTCTGTCTTTTTTTTGTACTTTTTCCTTCTGTTTTTACTTTTCAAAATAAAATAATTTTTAACTTCTTCAAAATTGTGAATTGCAATACAGATTTAAAACAGTTAAGCATAAACATGTGGAGCATATTCATTGCCTATTATGAGAAATAGAATATTGTCAGGACCTCTAAGAGCCCCTAGGTACTTTCCACTGCACACTTATAAAAGCAAATGCCACTCAGATTTTTGTAATAACTTTTCCTACTAGATCTTCACAATTTTATCACTTTTGCATGTATGTTTTCCTTTCTTTGTTTCCCCTTTCCCCATCACACTTTGTCTTTTCTTTTGAACAGTTTGTTCCCAATTTACAATATCTATTGTTCATTTTGGATTTTATTTACTTGTTCATTTTTTTCACAGTAATGAGACAGTACAAAGTTTAGACATATGTTATACAGCTAGTTTCTCTTAGTTCATTAAAAAGAAAAGTTTTGCATTATTATACAAACAAATAGCATACATACATCTTCTACTCTGAATAACTGCTAGGAAGACAATGCACAATGTATCAACTCATAACTGTTGAGTTATGAGTTGTGAAACTAAAAACCTGTTGTGAAACTTTGTTTTATTGTTAGATTTTTATTTTTAAGGAAAGAACAATTGGAATGAAGAAAAGGAGGGGAAAAAAGGAAGGGATATGTATATATATATATATATATATATATATATATTCTATATAATAGTTAAAATAATTGAACTACTAAGTTCTATTGGTTTATTGAAAGGAACAGTTAACACTTGATCAATATTGCATACCTATACCTGGTAATCTGAAAAACTACTCTGAAGATTAATTTCCTATCATCTTTCAATATAAGATGATAGGAAATTAATAATGGTAATATAAGAACCATTATTAATTTCCTATCATCTTATATTGAAATTCAGTATTGTTTCGTGGGTTTTTTTGTTGTATAAATTCTCTTTAAAATGAAAAAAAGATGCTTAATGTCAACTTAAACTTAAACAATCCTATGAGACCAGTAACTGTCATACCATACAGAATGGCATTACTGAATCATAAGATCTCTTTATAGTTAACCTTTGCAAATATTGGCAAACTGTTTTCTAACATGCTTTTTCTGTATTTTCATCATCTCTTACAACTGTTGTGAGAGGGACTGAGGAGATGGCTCAGTAGAATAAGAGCTTCCCTGGAAAGTGCAAGGGGCTGAATTCAATCCCCAGTTCTGAAAAAAAAAAAAAAAAAAAAAAGTTGTGAGATATTTTACTTTAGCCATTCTTGTGGATGGTCAGTGGTCTCTCCTGGCTATTTCAAGAAAGATTTCTTGATTATTAATGATGTGTTTTGCTTTTTTATGTTACTTTTACATGTTTAAGACTATATGAATTTCTATGGATATGAAGATTAGGCAGAAAAGTAGGCTTTTGTGGATATAAGCCAAATTATTTGCTGTTAGAAAAATAAATCATAAATTTAAAAAATGGAAGGACTTGAATGAACACTGTGATAAATGAAATAGAATTATCATAATTTCAAATTATTTATACAAACAAGTCTATGCAAAGATATAGTTGTGCACATCGGTATGTTTATATCTATTTTTGCTGCCCAATGGTGGGTCCAGATAGAAGCAAGACACTTCTGTGACAATGGCCATACCTATAATCCAGATCTTGATTTCTCAAGTATCACTTTCCAACAGAAATCAAGGCTCCTTGGAAAACAGTTAAGTCAAGGACTGAGTCAAAAAAAAAAAAAAAGAAGCAAGATGAAACTAATCTTGTAATCCTAAAAAGTAAAGAAATACTAAAAAAAGATGATGGCTTCTTAAATAGATGTAAGAACCAACACAAAAGTGCTCCTTTTCTCTAAATCTAAGATTAGGAGAATAACAAAAATAAGCAATTATAGCCTACCAATTAAAAGAAATATCTAAGCTAAGTGTGTGTATTGCTTTAAACAAGTAAGTGCAGTATATAAGACAGTTTTTCATTCAAGTAGAATTCTAATAATCAATACAAAAGGAATGATAAAAATAGAAAATAGATAATTGTTATCACCACTGTAGGTACAATCCATAGTTAATGCCAAGAATCATTGTTTAGTGTGTGATTTGATCTGCAATATCTGTGTAGTTTCAAAATTTCTCTCTACAAGATATGTATACATTACAATGAGAAAGACAGTAAGTTAATATAGCCAGTAGTTTTCTTTCTTTCTCTTTCTTTCTTTCTTTCTTTCTTTCTTTCTTTCTTTCTTTCTTTTTCTTTCTTTCTTTCTTTCTTTCTTTCTTTTTGTATTTTATGGAAGGGTCTACAGGGTGTTCGGGGTCTCACTACTAGATGGGATTCGTACACATTTTTACAGCCTCCCAAGAGCTGGGATTACAAGCATGCGTGACCACACCCAGTCTCAATTGCTGTCTCAACCCACCATGGGGGCAGGGCCTGCATGGCAGGCCAGGGGATTGAACCCCCAGCACCTGGGCCTGCTTGCAAGCACTTTAATCTGCTGAGCTATTTGGCTGACTTTGGCCAGTAGTTTTCAAGTGTCAAAGTCATTAAGACAAAAGAAGATAGAAATATGTCAAATGAGATGAGACTAAGGAGACATAAAAACAAATAAAATATGAAATCATGGATGAGATCTTTTTTTTTTTTTTTTTTTTTTTTTGGTGAAATTGGGGATTGAACTCAGGCCCTTGTGCTTGCCAGGCAAGCGCTTATTCTATTGAGCTCTCTCCCTGACCTCCGTGGATGAGATCTTAAACCCCAGATTGATATCACTAGGACAACTGGAAAACTTGAAATCAGGTCTATAGATTAATTATTAATATACTAATAGTTGCATTATTATTTTGTAACATGTCAGTGGTAGTGGATAGTGCATAAAGAATATATTGGAACTCTCTGTACCATTTTTAAAACTTTTGTTTTGTAAGCCTAAAAATAGTTCATAATAAAAAGTTTTGTAAATATAGTGAGTTGCTAGACACTTGAGTTCAAAAAAAGAGATAACTTTTAATAGGATGTTGAGAAGAGATTCAAACATAGTGGAAAACAAAATGAAACAAAACAAAACCTCTTTAAAAACTTGACTTCCCAAAAAACCCCAACAACTTGACTTCCTAAAGAATAATAACAGGATTCTTACTTCAAATGAGGATATATATCATGATTCTCTATAACCTTTGACCCAATTACAATCCTCTTCTGAGAAAATTCAAGTTAGCTCATTGCAGCAAATGATATGTAGAATGAGGATCAAAAAATACATTATGGAATATCTGAATTAGTTTAGAATAAAATTCCTTTTCTTTCAATTTCCAAGACTTTAAATACTTGAGAATAAATTTACATCTATTGAGACTGGGCATGGTGGTAAGCGCCTGTTATCCCAGCTCTTGGGAGGCTGAGAACAGAAGAATCACTATGAGTCTGATATATGTAGTGAGACCCTATAGATCCTGCAGATTCTGTCCTAAATACAGAGAAAAAAAATTTACATCTATTGATGAGTTTTCTGTCACACTCCAAATAGCCACTCTTAAGTATACTACAAATGATTCAATGGACTTGAGCAATTTAGAATGATGTGTGAAATATACTGTTAAATGAAGCAAAGCAGATTCTAAAATAGCACATTGTACATGATGCCCTTATTTTTCAAAAGTAAAAATACATGCCTAGAATAAAGCTTAATGTTTTATAGGACAAAATATAAATAGTGATTAAGTCTGATTGGAAGTGTTCTTTGATTAGTAATTTCCAAATTTTCCATAATAAGTACATTTTTATTTTTATAATAATAAAACAAATGAAGGTTATAAATGTTTTAAAAGAAAACTGTCACATTTTTGCACATCTCTGGACAGCGAATAATGAACTAACTATTTCAAACAAGTGGAGGTAAATTAAGACCATACATCATTACTCTGAGCGGCTCTTTGTACTAAGAAGATTTGTTAGAGGTACAAAGTTGAAGTAATATGTGAATTTTTCTTGCTATGGTCATTTTAGTTAAAAATATCAATAATTAAAAAAATAAAAAGTTAAAAAGAAATGTCAATAATTATTCAGAGACAAGATCAAATGAATACCTTTG
>NW_004524944.1:197277-200224 GCF_000260255.1 Octodon degus | reverse complement strand
AGGGAGAGGAAAAGATATACGTACTGTGATATTTTCTTTTAGTCCTAATTTATGAGGCCTATACTAAATGAAATAAATTGATTTTGTCTGTTCTTTCAAATGATATGAGCCCATTTAGTGATAGTCTAAAGCAGTGCTTTTAAATATGCATTTGATCCAACTTAGGAATTTTGCTTCTGGTTTGGAGTGGAAATTGACTTTTTACAGGAATCATCTGGAAGCTTATTAACAATGCAGAATCTTGCATTCTATCTGAGATCTGCTTAATCAACAGTCTAACTTGTAGAAGACCTCCATTTTAATTTTACCAAATTAAAATTTGAGAAGCTGTAATCTAAAGAACATGAAAACAGTCTAGCTGAAAAAAAAAGTCTAGCTGATTTTGGTTTCTGTCATTTCCTATGAAAAAGCATTTAATAAAGATGAATAATAATGATTTTCAAAGTTATGGAAAACAAAGCACTGAATTGTACTAGCAAATGACAAAATATAATTTTTCTTTATGTAACTATTTTTTAAAGAAAATACAAAAATAGTGAAAATAACATTAGAAACAATATAGAATTTTTTTTTTCCAGAACTGGGGATTGAACTCAGGCCCTTATGCTTGCCAGGAAAGTACTTATTCCACTAAGCCATCTCCCCAGCCCCCAATATAGAATTTCACTAAACAAAATGATAGGAATTCAACAATGGTTGTTACATTGCATATTGTCTTCAAATGAGTTGTTCAGATTACCAGATATAAGCCTGTAAGATTGGCCAAAAATGCATAAAAAAGTAAAAAGCAAAGAGAGAAAAAAAGCACTCTCCTTTCAATAGAGCAGCAGAAATCAGCAGTACAATTATCCAGTTGTCCTGTTCTTTCACATGATATGCGCCCATTCAGTGATAGTCTAAAGCGGTGCTTTTAAATATCATGCATTTGATCCAACTTGGGAATTTTGATTCTGGTCTGGAGTGGAAATTGACTTCTTTTTCCCTTCCTTTTTTCTTTTTCCATTTCCTTCATCCCGGGTGTCCCTTTCTTTTGAACAGTTTCACAGTATAAATTGTAACTTTCAGATCCTGTTTACTCTTTCAGGTTCTTACACTAAGGAGACAATAAGATGTTTACACATGCAGGTCTGATTTATTACAAAACTATTCTAATTGCTTTAAAACTGTTTTCCTTAAAACAAATGTAAATTTTTTAATAAAGATAAAAATAAATATATTTAAGTATTTTTAATTTTTTTCCTAAAGATAAAAATTTTGAGGGCCAGGGAGATAGGTTGGTAGTCTAAGTGCCTGCCTGGCAAGCACAAGGACCCAGGTTTGATCCCTGGTACCACATGTCATGACAGCCCTACACGGAGACAGCCACTAAATCCAGACATGGTGGTGCATACTTGTAATCCCAGCACTGGGAGAGCTAAGACAGGAGGATCACTATGACTCTGAGTTGCATAGTAAGACCATGTACCAAATGAATGAATGAATGAATGAATGAATGAATGAATAAATAAATAAATAAATAAATGGTTAAAATAATAATAATAAAGATTACCAATGACTTTGAGTGGCATAGTTACAGTATGTCTTTTTTTCAGGTTTATAATAATAAACAAAGGGATTTACAGAACTCTAAGTTATGAAAAAAAATGGAATCCATGAGTAATTGAATGAGGTAAGTATTAAAATAGAAAATAGTAGAGTGACAATACTCAGTATTAAGTTAAGTTGCAAAGTCAATTTACTTTTATTCAAACATGATACAATTTTAGGTTCAACAAAACCATCATTTCATTTCAGAAACAAAGTCCTATCATGACCATCACATTAAAAACTTTTTAACTGAAGATTTCTGAGCATTTTTTTACTGCTTCTTCTAACCATTATAACTGTTTAGGGTTATGTCTACTAGAGGGTCAAAAAGAAACAATTATGTGTTCAGATTTAACACTAAATTTTAGTCTTTCAAGCGTATTCAGGGGTCGGGGAGATAGCTTAGTAGAATAAGCTCTTGCCTGACAAGCACAAGGGCCTAAGAGTTCAATCCCCCATTCCACACACATATAAAAAAAGTTCAACTCACAAATTTTATTAGAACGTATTTAAATCTACTCAAGCTATTCTGTTACCATTATTTTTATATATAACCCTGCTCTGAAATTCTTATACCCACAAGAAGAGATACTGAGAATTTATTTACTAGTATAGAGGTTAATACAAATTAAGCAAAGTCCATTTAAAAATTAAGCTCATGACATATTTTTAAAATCACTCTATTTTTCAGAATTTTAATGAACACACTATTTAAGGTAATGCCATTAGATATAAGCCAATGAATCAGGCATAAATGAAAATATAACCATAGAAAATCTTGCCAGCCCCTGAATAAAATAGTTTGATGAATCACTTTAAGCTTAGAAAACACAAAGCAGAGAAAAACTATATTCATATTGCAGTCATGAAAAAAATATATAGAGTACCTGTCCCATGAGAGGCAGGGGTAGAGGTCATGGTGATTTTCTATCACATGCACACTCACTCATGCTCTGGTTTTCTTACCTTGCTTTCCTCCATCTCCAATACATTCAGTCCCACCCCTCCCCAAAGAAAAGGTCAGGTACTGAATTTGAGTGAACCCTACCTCTGCTCAGTTAGACAGGGCTAAAAGACTGCTAAAAAAAATTGAAACAAAGCATTTCTGTAAAGCCAATTCCAGCTCCTTTGCCTCTTCAGAAGTAAATTAAGCATATGCACACTATAGTTTACTATTGCAGTTTAGAAATATTTCAAAAGGGCCGGGGAGATGGCTCAGTGGAATAAGCGCCTCCCTCACAAGTGCAAGGGCCTGAGTTCAATCCCCAGTTCCACCAAAAATATCAACAGAAATATCTCAAAAATAAAACTTACATATTTCTTGCTATGTCTTGGAGTAAAATCAACAGCAGAAAACTCA
>NW_004524944.1:194234-197167 GCF_000260255.1 Octodon degus | reverse complement strand
ATCTGACACTCTACTTTTGGTATCTATTTAGCTATAGTTTGGTAAAAAAAGTTTATGAAACTTATACCTGCTTGTGATAAATACTATAGTACCATATAAGACCTGCCAAAAATGGACAAGCTCACAAAACACCAAGCCTGCCACATATTCCTTGGGAACATTCCCTCAAGATCACCGCATTCTAATGTTAGCAGAGATAATGTAAGTGGTTACAGATATTTGCCTTGTTTTCCTACCTGACACATCCTAGTAATGAAAATAACCAAACTATGCTTTCCCTGAAGATAACATGAATCTGCTGACCAAGGTGACTGTCAACCCGCTTTATTAATGCTTGAGCTGGAAAACAAGAAGGGTACTCATCTACCAGCTGCTCATCCTGTAAAAATCACCTAAAAGTTCTTGGATTTGCAATATCTGCTTTCCTAAAGGTCAACACTATTGAGGTAGAAATAGCTTGCATCATAAAGAATACTGAACCTGAACTGCATAACTACTGGACAGGACAGACATAAAACAAAACAAGAACAAACAAATAAGGATCTTCATTTCCCCCAATTTGGTTTAGGTAAAGCCTGATTTTTGTCTTAGAAAACTTTCTGATAAACATTTCAACCCTAAGTGTAATTTGTTAACACTTTCAATTACAGCAGTGTTAAATTTGTAATGTTTTTTCATTTAGCATTTTATAATTTTATTTAATACTAACTTTAAAGATCATGAGCAATTTTGCTAAGGCAAGATCATAATAATATCAGCCTATGGTTTAAAGATTTTCCAATGTTACTTTAAAATTTATGGTAATATTTTATTTGATTTTGACCAGACCAAATAACTTTTACCCACCTGACCATAGTATTATCCCCGTATCATTAGCCATATTTTTATAGCCACATTTTGGATAAATTTCCTGAACTATTTGCCTATAACAATATTAAGATATCAATATTAAATGAACATATCTTTACCATTGGAAAATGCCTAGATTTATATTTTTTTAATTTTCCACATACCAGTTTATGTTTTGATTCAAGAGGCTTTGGGGGAAGTAATGCTTCATGTTTCTTGTGGGAAAATATAGCTATGTGTAAATAGAGTCTGATTCTTTTATGTTTTTCTAGGTGTACATAGATAATTGTTTATACTTTCCAGACTATGACTCATTATGTAATTATATAACTTAAGATGATAATTCAATATTCTGGAATATATATATATATATATATGGAATCACTTAGTATAATGTTAAAGGGAATAAGTTTCAAAATACAGTATACAGCACAGTATCATTTTAGAAAGTTCAAAGTAAGCAAGACTAAGCAATACATTATATAGATAAAGAGATATAGATATAGATATAGATAGACATAGACATATCCATGATTGTTGTAACCTTACTGTGGAGTAAGCATGAAAATGATATCAGGGATTATAACATACAGGATAGCTATAAACTAATTGGACACACGAATACACACACATATACATGTACGTGTTTCATAATGAATATTATTTAATTTTTAAGTGCAAGAAAATGAGAAGATTTAGATTATTTAGGAACAGATTGATAACAGAAGTATGAGAATTCCTCTCTTAGATGGGAAAACATTACTTTAAAACTTTGGAACATTGTGTATTTTGACTTGCACTTTTCATTATATTATTTAACTATTAGCAAATATTTAGTGATTTTTCCTAGGACTCTTAGTTGCCAAATGAATCATCTTTTCTTTTTTTATGAGCAGAATATATTTATTGAGAGAAAGAAAGCTCCTGTCCCGAGAGAGGGACAGGAGGGGGGCCCGAGCAGGTAGTTCCCCCGAATCATCTTTTCTAATAATGTTTTATGTATGCATTTTATTTAAGCCTGAATGACATTAGAATGATAATACTAGTTTTACTTAATCAGTGAGAAAAAGAAGATCTCAAATTATCCTGCTCATATTTGTGCTGGTGATCTGTAGTCATATTTTTTTTTAATCACTGAATGCATTATTTCTAGCAGAATATTTCTGGTATTATTTTTTTCTTTCTTTTGTGGAACCGGGGATTGAACTCAGGCCCTTGTGCTTGCCAGGGAAGTGCTTATTCCACTGAGCCATCTCCCCGGCCCCTGGAATTATTTTTTTCAACAAAGACTAGGTAAAAGTAGAATTTTAACTTGAAACATGCATTTTTAAATCAGCAAAGTTATAGTTATATAACTTAAGATAATTCAATATTCTGGAAAATATATTTATATTTTAAAATGGAATCCCTTAGCATAATCAATTTAATTAATGGAAATTAATTAAATTTTAATGGAAATTTAATCAATTTTCATTAAATTATGTTGAAAAAATTATCTCCTTTTTAGCAAATCAATAATGTAGAAAGCAAGAACTTTAATTACCAAAGTTTAGAGAACAGTAACATCTAAATACCACATTCTGTTTTGAATAAAATAAGAAAAACACCTTATCATTTTCAGCAAGCTAGAATCTAGGAATGAAATAAGTATGATTCATATGAAAATTTTTGGTTTTATAAGGCATTACCAAATCATTTTTTCATATTTAAGGAGGTGGGATATTTAGCTCACTGGAATGTATTCTGAAATATATTTTTTCCTTATGGGGTTCTAGAAGAACCAATGCTAGCAAGACAGACAGGCAAGCTGTCTAGTTTTAGCTGACAGGTCAGCCCTTTTCACTGTTATTTTTGTATGTTTGTCTTTAAGCAACAAGAAAATTTCTCTTGAGGATTTCAGGCATGAAGGAGAAACAAAATGTACAAGTTTTCTAAATTTAACTCAGAAGAGCTGGGGAGATAGGTCAGTGGCCTGAGCACCTGCCTGGTAAGTGCCAGGTCCTGAATTTGAGCCCTGGTTAAAGAAAGAAAGAAAGAAAGAAAGAGAGAGAGAGAGAGAGAGAGAGAGAGAGAGAGAGAGAGAG
>NW_004524944.1:191019-194134 GCF_000260255.1 Octodon degus | reverse complement strand
AAAGAAAAGAAAAGAAAAGAAAGTTAAACTAAATTAAACTCAGAAGCCTGAGTTTTCAGAGTCTAGTCTGGATTTAAGTACATTGCTTGAGGTTAAAACAAAATGCCTAACCCTTTGAAAGAGCTCACTTAACTTTGATGATTTTAAAACGCATGTTTCAAGTTTAAAATAAATTAATTCAAAAATTGAAAAGCCTTTCAAAAATCACCTTGAAATAAAATTAACCAAGAAAGTGAAATTACCCTTAGCCTTAATTAAATGAAAGAAGCAACTGATAATTTTTATGCCTATTATACTTAGGTTTTGATTTCACAAGACAAAAAACCTTTACTGTACCTGACGAGGGGTTCTTTCTGATTTACTCCTACACCATTCCCAATCTGAAAGATCTGGTTTCTTACTCTCTTCATGAGATAGTCTTCTTTCTGGACCTTCATAAAAGGTGGTTTCTTCATAGTTAATGCTATTTCTTGTTTTGTCTGAAAACGCACACTTTCCTTTGTCAAGCACTTCTTTAGCCTCCGTAACATCAGTATTTGTGCATTTGTTAATGCCTTTCAGCATGGAGCTGTCCAGAGAAGGTGTGGTGCTGATTTCTACTTTTACAGTGTTGAAGATGCTACAATTGTCTCTCTGAGAATCTTTTGTAGTTTCACACTCATAATTCATCAGGTTGTGATAAGAAAGAGAATTTTCATCATCGTCATAGTAATCTTCATGTGCTATTTTATAAATTCCATAACTTTGTTGGAATGATAGGTTGAATTCAAAGCTTTTCCTATTGGCTAAGTGAAAACAATAATAAAATTTCTTAGTAAAGCAGATGTAAACAACAACAAATATGTATATTATTACTAGAAAGTACATTCAACCTAATCATTATTAATTAAAAATTATCTTCAGTAACTTCTTGTCAATTATACAGGACAATTATGCCTTAGAAAATCAAATCATGACCTTGGCTGATCCTAACTTTTCTCACTTTAACAATGAAGGGCTTGAAATACATATAACCAGAAAGTTTTTCAGTCTGTATTTTTAAACATTTTTCTATTATTTTGGAGACAGACTCTTGATAAGTAGTTCAGATGGGGTTTGTGCTCACTAGGTAGCTCATGCTGGTCTTAAATTCACAGTGAACCTTCTGCAGCAGCCTCCAAAGTACTGGAATTACAGGCATGCATCAAGACAACTTAATTACAAGTTAGGAAATTCAGGTATTTTCAGTGGTTTTTTTAAAAATGTATTTGGTATGGGATCTCACTAAGTAGCTCAGGCTTGTACTGATCCTCCTGCTTTCAGCCTCTCCAGCGCTGGGATTACAGGTGTGCGCCACCCTATCCAGATTCTGGCTGGCTCAGCCCTCCCTGGGGCCGAAGCTAGCTCAGCATGTGGTGCCCAGGATCAAACCGCGTTCCCTGTGCTTGCCTAAGCTTGCCTAAGAAAGCGCTTTTGTCCGCTGAACTATCTCACTTACTGTTGCTTCAAACTTTTGATGTATACTACTTGTGATATTTAAGTGTTTCTAAATGCATACATTAAATATTAGAACATATTGCTATACAACTGTTGAACTTTTTGTGAATTAATGTGCATTCTGATGAAATGTATTTGGAACAAATGGATAAAACATGAATGAGTATATATTTCTAAATTGGAGAATTTTGCAATATCTGCAAAAGTAATTAATTATAAGATGTTAGCAGAAATGTATGAACTTATGATAAAATATGCTGTTATTCTAGATATTGCATCCTTGGCAGATATAATGTAAAGTATTAACAAGTAAGAATGTGGCAGAAAATATTTTTGTGTGAATATCATTCAATATTTGATAATGTTTATATATATATTTTAATATAAATTTTGACCATTTAATATGTATGTTCCAGGCACTATTCTAAACCATTAGGAGGTAATACTAAGCTATATAGACAGGATTCCTACTTGCACAAAGTGTATCTTCTACCAGGGAACAAAATGAAAGAGTACACAGTGGAAACTTCAGGGTTCAATAACTTTTACTACCACTCCCTTGCCCCTGTGGAAAATGGCAAAGTAGAAGAGACCTGAAAATGCATATAAGTGAGACCCATTCACCTGTGTTTACTACAGGTTAGTTCCTGGAGAGATGCCCCCCCACAAGTCCCTGTATGTAAATATATCTACTCATGTATACACCCCATTCATTTGGACTTGGAGTGAAGTGCTCCTTAAATGTAATTTTTTTCATGCAAAATCTGCAAATAAAAGACTCATGCAACCTAACTGAGGAGACTGTCAGGAACTCAGGGAAAAATCTAGGTTTTTTTTTTTTTTTTTTTTTTTTTTTGTGTGTGTGAGTGTGTATGTCTATGTTGAGTGTTTATCAGGTTCTTGTACCTTAATCACAACATCTGGGCATCTTTTTGCTGTTGTGAAATTACAAAGAATCAAATGTGTGCTACCTCTGTATCTGGAAAAGCATCATGGCTTCTGGGTCCCTAGATATCTACCCTGGAAAGCTACAAAGAATCAGGACATGGAAAAGTGAACACAGACAGTGTTGCAGACATAAAGTTTATATATTAAGAATGAAGGGCTGGGGAGCTAGCTTGGCAGTCTAAGTGCCTGCCTGGCAAGTGCAAGAACCCAGATTTGGTTCCTGGCACCACATGCTATGCCAGCCCTGGAACCCCAGGCACCCCGTGCCAGCCACTGAAACTGGGCATAGTGGCGGATGCCTGTAATCCAGGCACTGGGCGGTTGAGAAAGGATTATTATGAGTCCAAGCTTTGTAGGAAGACCCTGTACCCAATGAATAATGAAAACAGATTAAAGAAAAAAATGAAGTTACAGCAAAGTGGAAAACAAAATACAATTTAATATTTTGGGTTTTATAATTTGAAGCCTTCAAAGAAAGTTTTTACTTTGACATTTATGTGTTTTGCAGTCAGACACTGACTATGTTTGGTAAAAGTATATTATGAAAAACTGTGAAATTTCTATGGGAATAAAACAAAATTTGATTCAGTGTACAACACACTCTAGTGTTATTCACATGCTATTTCTGTTAAAAATGAAATGTTCTTATAGATGGAGATTTACAAACTAATTTTTTGACTGAAAAAGAGAA
>NW_004524944.1:181539-190484 GCF_000260255.1 Octodon degus | reverse complement strand
TTTTTGCGGAACCTGGTATTGGACTCAGGCCCTTGCGCTTGCCAGGCAAGGACTTATTCTACTGAGCTATCTCCCTGGGCCCCTATCACTGTATATTCTGTTAGTTGTATATAACCCTGAAATATACGAAGTATAAATGAGTAACTTAAAGAGTGTGGAGAATGTGTTAGTGGAGAATATGTTTCAAGATGCAAGTAGGTTATGAAAACAAATTAGGATTGTGATTGAGAATATGAAGTGACAAGTATTCTAAATGTAAGCTATGTACATAGAATATATCATTGAACCACCAGTAATCCAAAAAGTGTATTGGTCCTATTTTATAGTTAAGAATACTGCAACTAGTAAGCTAAGACTACCTATCTTGTAAAATCATTTGAAATTTAAGTTAATACCAGGATTTGGGTAATCACCCTTTGTATAAAACGGATTTACTGCTAAGCAAACTTAGGAAAGAAATATGTTAATAGAAGCAGAATGACCCAGACAGGTCATATTTCAGTCAGAAATATATCCATTATAAAATATAGCAATGAAAATATTTTTTATTAATTACTTTCCTAAACATCAAAAGGTAAATTTTAACTGACTTAACTAATAGAAATAATGTTGTAACTATATCACAAAATTAGGAATTTTGACAAGTAGAGTGTGTGTGTGTGCTACTCCTAGAAAAATATGTTTAAAAGTAATTTTATTTTAAAGTTGTTTTTTTTTTTTTTTGTACTGGGGCTCAAACTCAGGACCTTGTGCTTGCCAGGCAGGCACTTATGCCACTGAGTTGTTTCCCCAACCCAGAAATGTTAAAAATAATTTAAAAAAATGTTTAAAGCTATTCTGAAATAAATGTGATCAAGAGTAAACACTGATCATCTTTTCTTTCCTGTTTGAATTCAACAAGTATTTATTGAGTGCCTACTATGTTCTAGGTATTGTTCCAGGTACTGGGGTCACAGAAAACAATTAAAGAGCCCTGTATTTCATCTGTGACCCTGGGCAAATCTCTGTACCTCTCTGTACCTGTAGTCAGCTGCCCAGCTGGGGAATAATCAGGATGGGTTTGAACAAGACTGATTATCTTTAAGTTTCTTGAGGCAAAGACATTTAAATAAATTTTGCAAGTACTAGGGCTTGAATCCTGGACTCACTGAGCTATCTCACCAGTGTTTTTTTCTTATTTATTTTATTTATTTTTGTACAGGGTCTCACTAGGCAGCTCAGACTCATAGTGATCTTCCTGTTTTCAGCCTCCCCCAGTGCTGGAATTACAGGTATATGCTGCCACACAGGGACTCAGTCAATGGTTCAGTGCACTTGGGGGTGGGGCTCACCAGTGTTTTAACAGAGGTTTTATGAGACAAGATCTCATTAAGCTACCCAGGCTGGCCTCAAACTTATGATCCCCTCACAAACTCAGCCTTCCAGTAGCTGAGACTGTAGCCACGAACCACCATGCCATAAGACTCTTCATTAAAATTATCATTTACAAGAGGTAGAAAAACTCAAATGTGGATATGATCCAGTTAGAAAACACCAGCAAATAACAAAGGCAAATACTACTATATTACTAGCCTTTAATATCATCAAAACACAGGTGCCTTCACTCCAGCCAATTGTTCTGGGTGATGAGAGTAGAGGCTGTTTTGTCAGTGCTCTGATGTTTTAAAGAGAAACTAAATACATAGATTTTTGATGTAAAAGCATTTGATCTTAAGATTTTGACCCATAATTAAGATTGGTTAACTTTTAACACTAATTTAAAAGCTGTATCTTGAGCTAAATTCCATGTATATTTTATTTATTTATTTATTTATTTATTTTAGTACTCCACCTCTTTATTGTCAAAATCACATGCAATTCAAAGTAACTGTCAATGAAGCTTCTGTTAAAAGATCTTCCAGCACACTGCTTCAGTTTTACGATTAAACAATATTGCACTTTAAGATAAGTTCAGGATTCTCTTCACGGAAAGCAAGTATTGTTTCATCTGTGCTTTTTCTTAAGACTAACAGCAGAAACTACTTTAAGAATCAGTATTTCAGGGTACAGTAACATAATAAAGTACCTATTTTAGAATCTTAGAGGTTACATTGTAAGAAACTCTTTATGTTTTTTAAAAATATGAAATTCAACTCAAAGATCGTAAATTGGTAGTTTTGTTCCTCACTGAACATGCAGCACAGTGCTAGATACACAGTAGCATTCCTCAAATAAGTATCTGGACAGTGAGTGAGTGATGGAGCACAGCAGTCTGCAGGAGCCATGTTGGCAAGATGGGAGAATCATTCAGTGACTGTAGCTGAGTGGAGTGTGAGTTCTAGAGAAAAAAAAATACAAATTTGTACTTATTTATGGAAGGAAGACCTTGGATTTCTGACTTTGATTTTTACGCTCAGAAAGCAAACAATTCATAATTTAATGGTATTTAAAAGTTTGGTGTAGAGATCTTTGACTAATCACTTTCAAGAGGTGTAAAGTCCAGTATCTTTTGAAATTTATACTACTTTCCCAAAAAGTAAATATGATGTTGTACTTATTATGCAAAGCAAGAGCTTCACTGTTCCCAACCTTAGGTAAAATATTAATTAAATGTAGTCTTTTGTTTTTAATCATGTTCTATCAATTATAATTTTAGCTATAGTAGCATCATATTATAAAAATGAGTACTTCTGCAGAGTGATGTCACCAGATACTCTGATTTTGTAAAAACAGGAATGACAAAAATTTGACTTTTATATAATATATTTACTTTAGCTGTTTAGCTTTTTAAAAGAGAAAACATCTTGTCAGGCAAACAAGCTGAGTTTGAAAGCTCTAGCCATCCTGTATGTCTGTGGTCTGAGAACTCCATATTAAAAATCACCTAAATGGAGGGCTGATGAGATGGCTCAGTGGTCTAAAGCACTTACTTAGAATAAACTTAGCAAAGCACAGGGACCGTGGTTCAATCCCCCAGCACCACATGCCAGCCAGCCCCGCCCCCTGGTGGGCTGAGCTGGCCACACACACACACACACACACACACACACACACACAAATAAATAAAAAATAAATTAAAATAAAAAATCACCTAAATGGCAAGACCAAAAGATGAAGGGAGAGGGAAGGCAAGAGGGAAAAGTAAAGAGAATTAAGATGTGTTATTTAGGGGCCAGGGAGATAGCTCAGTAGAATAAGCACTGACTGGCAAGCACAAGGTCCTGAGTTCAATCCCCAGTACCACAAAAACAAAACAAAAACCTAGAAATATAAATAAATAAAATTTGGGGGCTTGGGAGATAGCTTAGTAGAATAAGTGCCTGCCTGGCAAGCACAGGGTCCTGAGTTCAAACCCTGCAACCACCATAAAATAAAAAAAATTCAGGGCCAGGGAGTTAGCTCAGTAGAATAAGTGCTTGCCTGGCAAGCACAAGGGCCTGAGTTCAATCCCCAGTTCCACCAAGGAGAAAAAAAAAAGAAGGGATGTGTTATGTATCTGTATGAATTCCTTAGGAGGAGTATAATAATTGTGTACTGCAAACATGCACTAATAAAAATAAATTAAATTTTAAAACACTTGTTTTAATATACTATTAATAGATTATTATTATTGGAAAAAAGAGAATTCATTCTTTAAAAAATTTTTTAAAATTATTTGTTTATTTATTTGGTACAGGGTCTCACTATGAATCTCAGACTGGTAGTGAACCTCCTGTCTCAGCCTCTCTGTTGCTGGGTTTACAGGCATGCAGCACTGGGGATTAAACCCAGGTCCTTCTGCTTGCCAGGCAGGTGCTTAGACCATCAAGCTATCTCTCCAGCCTGAGAATTTACTATTTCTGCAAATTACATTTTAACATTGAGATTCAATTTCTGTCTGCATGTATCTCAGTTCTTATTCATGGATGCTGAAATGTAGATTATATGTATTTACACCTGCAATTTGAACCTATTGCAAATATGAGCTCAAAAAAATATTTTCCCTTCTTTCTTCTGGAATTCACTGATAAGAGCTGTAGAGAGTGGTATGTTGGTTTGGCTAGAAGAAAAAAATTAAGCATAGAACTCCTGAGAATGAAAGCTGTGGAACAAGTCAAGCAATTGGCCTAGCTGATGGACCACCCATGGGATCTCAGTATTCTGTTGTTATCTTAGCAATAGAACATTTATGGGGGCTCATTACACAATGAAAAAACATTTTTATTCACAGAAATTTCCATACGTAAAAGGGAATAGAGACATTTGCACTATGAGCCTCTTAAACTGTATTTCTCACAATGTTTCACTTTTAAAGAGCTACATCTTTTAAAACATCACATTTCAAGTCCTCCTCTGGAATTTTAAAATAAATAAAAAGTAATGTAGACTTAGAGGAATAATAATGACAATAATTTGATCTTAAAGGGCATGTTTTTAATTTATAAAGGTTAACAATGGTTCTGGTAGCCTGACCGCAGGCTCTTTAATCTTGTGCACTGTGGATGATACTCGACTTACTGAGACAGTTGCAATGGCAGACCCATTGCTTTGCTTTGTGTTCTGTTCTGATATGGGCCTGCCTTGGTGTTTGAAAATGCTTATTCTAAAACACCTTGCTAATGCTTGTCATCTACCCAGCACAAAGGCTATTATCTTCTTCACAATCTTTAAAGTTTTACAACAGGGATGATTTACTAGTTTAGTGGCAAAATATTAACCCTGCTAGACTGTTGGAGCAAATTTGTAAATAATTCCTTAGTGTTATAAGATTTTTATAAGTGCTTTTATTATTAATTTTCCAAGTTTTTCCTCTGATATATAGCTTTAGGAGGATAGCATTATATGTTCTACCATTACTTTAAAGGCAAATGAATTTAGTAATTATTTACTATAAAGTTTTATGATATTCCTAAAAATAAATATTTTTTTCAGTTGAAATATATCTTGGTATTATAAATTTTAAATGCTATCAATACACAAAAAATGATCAATTTGTGACTAATGTTTATAAAATAAGCCTGTTGTGGAATTGATAGTGGAATATACTTGGATATATTCCAATTTTTACAATCTTAAAATGCTGTTCTAATTTAATCTTTCTTCTCTGTTAAAGAATAATATATTTACTTATTCTGAGCAAAGAACAATTCATGTAACAGTTAATTCAACATATATTAATGCATTATTAAATTTATTAGATGGTGTAAAACACCCTGTCTTGTCTGGAATAACAAGATAATACCCCTTTCTGATCTGTAGCTCATTCTTCAATGTTTTCTGTAAAATGTGGGGACAACAACATAGCAGAGTCTGAATTTCCCAACACACAAACACGCGCACACACACACACACACACACACACGACATCTGCATGACATGTATGTAGTTAGTACCAGTGATGAAAATATATATTCATGGGTAAATTAATACATGCAGGCTCTACCACTTTTCAGCTCCCCCCCCCCCCAGAACTGGGGATTGAACTCAGGCCCTTGTGCTTGCCAGGGAAGCGCTTATTCTCCTGGGCCATCTCCCCTGCCCCTCCACCCATTTTATCCCTTGAAATTGAGAGATTTTGTTTTTTGGTCAGTAAGAAAAAAAATATTTGGGGACTATTTTCAGGCACTTTGATTACTTTAAAAGTTTTCCAGAATCCTTCAAGAAAACAAGGAACAAAATAATGAAACTGCTTTTCATACTGTTCCATTGGATAATGATGGGTTATAACAATAAGTTTTTAATTCTTTTCAGGACATTAAAACTCTCTTTTTAAGGGCCAGCAAGGTAGCTCAGTGGACTAAGCGCCTGCTTAGGCAAGTGCAGGTACCAAGTTAGATTCTCCAGCATCACATTGAGCTGGCCACTTAGATCCGGCATGGTGGCACATGTCACAGCACCGGGGAAGCTGAAAACGGGAGGATTACTGCGAGTTCAAGTTGCGTAGTGAGAACCTGAACCAAATACATAAAAAAATCTTTTTATTGTATTTTATTTTTTTAGCAGCAAGCTTCTCAGCAGTGTCGTTTTCCAGACTTGGGAGGCCATTTACTTTTCAGTGTGGTCTAAAATATATTAGATACAGTATCTGATGACCTTCGTTTATCTCATATCACATTGAATAACTTCATCTCATTCTCTTATCTAAAATATTTACGAGTGCATAAATACTTCTTAGAGTTGTTTAGAACCTGACTCACTTAAAACCCATACCATGCTCTGAATTGTTTTGCATCATTATTTCCCTTCACTATTCGCCACTTAAATCTGTCCTCATACTCTTTTTCCTCACTCAGGCGACTTTCTCAGGAATCCCCTTTCTGTCTTTGCACGTGTACTGCTCAGAATCACCGCACAGTGGAAGACTTACATTTTTCCCCAACAGATGCCACTGGACAAGCGTCCTGTCTGCAGTTGATGATGCAGCCACAGGGCAAGTGGGCCCAGCGTTTGGACAAGACAAACACAGGGGTCACAGTGGTGGCCAGCAGGGTTAGTAGAAAGCCCACGGTCTCGAAGGGAAGGCACTGAACCCCCGCCACTCGCTTGACCACCATGTGGATCTGGAAAGATGAGAGAGCTTCAGACCTCACCTCAATCCCATTTTCCACTTCCCAAGCCTTGCCTGTAAGCACACAGCCCTGGTCCCCTTCTAAGTCCCTTTTCCTGATAAGAGAGCTAAGAGCTTGCTCTCTGTGGATTTTAGGGCTGGGCTCTCGGGATCCCGTCTCTCAGGATTCCACCGGCTTTGGTACTTTTTGTCCCTGAGTGCCGGGTCTGCACCCGCTGCTAATTAAAATCTCCACCAGAGAGGCATGAAATACAGCTTGAAGTAACTACCCAGGGAAGCATGGGGCCCATAGAGCCAGGAGCAGGCACTTCAAAGGCCTTCGCCACAGCAACCAGAGTCTCAGCCCCACCCAGGCGCACATTGCGATCGAGCGCCTCTGCCGCTTCTCCAGCCAGAACAAAAGCCAGCTCTGCTTTTCCGCACGCAGCTCGGCTCAAGCTCAACCTGCTCCTGCTCTGCCTGCTGGAGAGAGGCCGAGCAGAAAGGGATGACAAAGAGTGAAAGGAAAACCTTACCCAAAAAAAAAAAAAAAAAAAAAATCCTCCCTCTCTCTTTTCTAAATAGTCCCAGATTTTGCAGTGAGGCACGCGAACGCTCTCGACCACAACAGAAAACTTGCAGCTCGCGGCCGAAAGTGCTCCTCTGCCTTTCAGTTCTGAAAAAATTACTCGGTGGCAAATGCAAAGGCTCCCGGGTAAGGTGCCGACCGGGCGCTGTCTTCCTACAAAGTGTGTCGCTTCCTGTAACCGAGCCTTTGGAACGCGAAGGAACCTCTGCGAGCTGCGGCTCCCCAGACCCACCCCGCTGGGCTCCACTCACGCATACCCGACACACACATCCTCGCGTCGGGCAACGGCATTTTTACCATCAGGGGCAGCCAAAGAATGACTTTTGTCAGCGCTAGAATCAAAGCGAAGCGTTTCTGCGCTGTCCTCCTGGTGAAGCTCCTGGTGCCATAGAGAATCCCCGGGTGCAGTCTACGTCTGCAGGCTCCGGTCCCGGTTCCAGAGGCCGGCGGACGCGGCCCAGACCCGGATTCTGAGCTCGGGGAGCGCGCCTCTGGGCCGGGCGGAGCGGGACCTGTGGCATCCCCCAGGGACAGGGACTGCTCTCTCCCTCCAGAAGGAGGGGTCCCGGGAGTGGATGATCTGCAGGAAATTTCCTGGTAGTACGTGTGGAGTCTCCATGGCTCCTCGGAGCACAGCAACTGGTGAGTGAGCGGGAACGAGAGACCGGCCAGGAGTCCGAAGGCCGAAGCGTACACGGCGAAGAGGAGCAGCACGTAGGAGCTGGAGCCGTCTGCCAGGCAGCCCCAGGGCGTGCGCACGAAGGCTCCCCAGCCGCAGAGCGGGAGCGCGGCGAGTCCCAGGCTGGCTGCCCACACGGTGAGCGCTGCTCCGAGCACCCGGCCAGAGCGTTTGGACGCTTCCTGGCTTCCCACACCCCTGTGCATCGTGTAAAAGTTATAGGAGACTAGAAGAGTCGCCTTCAAGTTGCTCGAGAGCCCTTGGCACAAATACAGTAAGGCAGAGGTGGTGCACAGAGACTGGAAGTAGCCAGGAACCTCTTTTGGCCACTGCAAAAACATAAAGATAGTCACAGACAGGACGCTCATGAGATCATCCACAGACCAAGAAGCCACAAGCATGGACACAACAGTTCTTTTCTGCAGTTTCAGCAGGGAGACTAGTGAAAAAATGCTGCCTGTCAGAGCCGCAAAAGTCATTACACATGTCAAGCAAAAAAGACAGATATTTAAAGTTCCTGAAGAACTGGAAAGGTCCGTAGAATTACGACTTTCTTCCCGTAGGCTAGAACCGTTTAATAAGTTACTGAAAGACATTGTCCTTAACTAATATTAATTTCCCTTCTCAGTGGATCTAATGATTTTCTCAAAAGAAAATATGACCGTTGCAAATAGAAGTCATTTCTCCTACCAAGTTTCTCTCTAGACGTTTCTCTGGTCAGTCCTGCAGAAAACGGTCAGGCATGTTTCCTTTAGATGTGACTCAACCCATATGTAAAAATTGGATTCCATTTCAGACATCGACAAAAGTTTTCAATCTTCCAGTGAAAAACAATCAAGCCCTAAACTCCCTTCCACCACCCAGTGTCAGGCCGGAGAGCACAGACTCCTCAGATAGATTTAAAAAACAATGATGCCTGGATCCTTTTGGGTCCTCTGGAGCAAAGCAGCTCCCAGCTTGATGTAATCAAACTCTATTCATTTCTAAAAGCAGTAAAAGCATTTGGTTCCAAAGAAGCTAAATTCAAAGGCAGAGAGATTATCAGGTAAGTGTCAAGTCTGATGGCAGGGGAAGAGCGAAAGGGAAAGGAACCGAGGGAGAGAGAGGCAAAGAGAAGCTGAGAGGAGAGATAGAGTGGAAAGGATGGTGAAGTGGTGAAGGGGGGGAGGGAG
>NW_004524944.1:177226-180704 GCF_000260255.1 Octodon degus | reverse complement strand
AAATAAATAAAATTAAAAAAAAATAGTACACATTTTCCACTTGTAGAAGCTAAAATAATTGATCTCATAGAAGTAGAATAGAATAGTATTTACTAAAGCCCAGAAAGGGTGGGGGCAGAGACACAGAGGTTGAATAATAGGTTAAATCAAGATAAAGTGAGGAGTAGCTACTACTAGTGTTAGATAGCGCAGCAGAATAATTATAGTCTATAACAAGTTTTCTTTCTTTTTTTTTTTTTTTTGTATTTTAGGGAAGAGTCTACAGGGTGTTCAGGGTCTCACTACTATATTGGACTTATAGTAATCCACTTATTTACAGCCTCTCAAGAGCTGTGGTTACAGGCATGTGCCACCATACCCAATCTCAATTGCCATCTCAGCATGCCCTGGGGGGTGGGACCAGCACAGCAGGCCCAGGGATCGAACCCCTGGCTCCTGCACCTACTTGCAGGCACTTTAATCCACTGAGCTATTTGGCCGACCTTAACAAGTTTTCATATATATCAACATGAGTAGAAGAGAGGAATCTGAAGTTTTCTCAAACACAGAAATAATCATTTGACAAGTTAGATATGTTAATTACCCTGGTTTGATCATTATCCCACTTTATACATATGTTGAATTATAATGCATTCCCCAAATATGTATGAAAATTATGCATCAGTTAAAATTGAAACTTGCTAGGCTGGCCAGATAGCTCAGCAGACTAAAGCGCCTGCTTAGTTAGGCAAAGCGCAGCAGCCAGGGTTCAATCCCTGCCTCCTAGGGTGCACTGGAACAGCAATTGAGACTGGGTGCCTGTACCCCCAGCACTTGTGAGGCTGAAAACAGGAGAATCACTGTGAGTCCGATCTATGTAGTGAGACCCTGTAGACCCTGCAGATCCTGTACCAGATACATAAAAAAATTAAATTAAAAATTGTATTTAAGAATGATAGTCACACTAAGAAGAATATACGCAGTGTATTATTTGTTGAAACTGTACTTCCGATTTGATTTGAAACTGTCTCATTGCTATCTGTTTATCAATAAAACTTTGAAAAAAAAAAAAAATGAAAAAAAAAAGAATGATAGTCATTATATTGAAGCTAGATTGTGCAGAATCTTTGGGAACAGTCATACTAGCTTTACACTATTTTCTGTTATGATCAAGCAAGCAAGATGCTACTTCTCATTGTTTATGAGGGTACCATCTATAGGGTCTGAAAGGAAGGCTACCTCACAAAATATTTAAACCAAATATTTAGGATACTATACACAATAACTCCAACTCAGTTTTACAAGATAAATAGCCTAGTAAAGAGGTAACTGCCATTAGTTCTGGTGGGCATGTGTTTCCCAGGATGCTTTAGGATAGCGTTCCTCCTCTATTCAACCTCAGAACCTGAAGGCTGTCATTTCTCCTTCCAGGGCTGGACTGCCTGACTAGAAACAGAGGAAGGGAAAATGAAAGGTGGTATAGCAATAATTTAAGTGAAAGGAAGGGGTAATAGAGTTGTGATCATGCCTGTAAGTTTTGAAATATCTAAAGTTACATTTTAAATTTGAACCTATTGAAGTAGAAAATCATTATATCAGTCTTTGACAGTCACACTCTCCAATAAAAATAGTAGGTGATAGGTTTTTGATATCACAGTAAAGAGAAAGAAAAGATAAAAGAAACCTTTATTAACTCCAAAGACACAGAGGGGATTGAAGGCAGATGGGGCAGCTAGATCCTCTAGCCTGAGACAAAGAAAACTGAGGCTTTTATGGATTTTTGTTAAGTTTGAGGAGGATGTTTAGAAATCACTGAGGAGCTGATTGGGGTCTTCCCAATAGCAGTGGGAAAGGTGAAAGGTTGTCACACCCTGGGCTGGTTTGGAGACGGTTGCAAGGAAGTCTCTGGGAAGATTAGCTATTGTTTTAAGGGCTTCAGCCATATGAGATGACCACCATAATCATTCAGCAATGCATAGTAGGGCCAGATCCGATCAGTAGGCAGTTCACTTGTCTTGGGATGTTGGTTGATATTTCCTTTCAGTCAGCAAAATAGAAGCAAGCAAAAATCACACATGGCATTTAGCTCAGCCTTCTTGCTCTCCCCACTGGTAACAATGCACTTGGTGTGAGTCAAAGTCCTTGGGCAATTTCATTTTAAAATGATTCAGCAAGCACAATGATAAACAGACACTACTTTTTAAAATGTTTCCAAAGTTCTCAAACATGACTATGAGAATTTTGCTTCTTCTCACAGACCTTATTCTTTTATGTCATAGCAAAAATACCATTCTTCCGTATGGCATTTAATCTTGGCTTTTCAATTGGGTTGGACAATAAATGTCATATTTCTAAAATAGAATGAATAACAATAATAATGGCTTTTACCCTAAATTTCAGACTTTGCAACATTTCTCTTATTATGATCATCATTTCTGGATTTTTTTATTAAATGTAAACTTAGAAAGAAACACTCAACCACTAACTATGTTGCCTTGATCTGAAGGATATTATAGAAGCAAGAATGTTTGTTTTAGCACACTGGGAAAAATTGGTAGTAGAATTGCGGCCAGGAAGAAATGAAAAGATACATCTAAATTTGGCTTCAGATTCTGATATTTCTGGGTGAATAAATTAATTTAAGTGGGTTTTTTTTTTAATTGAACCCAGGGTATTCCACTGAGCTACAACTCCATTACTTTTTGTTTTTTATTTTTAAGTTTTGAGACAGGGTCTTTCTAAGTCATTAAGTTGCCTAAGCTGAGCTCTCACATGTGATCTTCCTGCCTCAGCCTCTCAGAGTGCTTGAATTACAGGTATGTGTCACCATACTCAGTTTCTTAAGCAAAAATTATTACATATTCTCTGAGTGTTTGTTGCTATGTCATAAAGGGGTTTGTGGTGGGGATATAGCTTAGTGGGAGAATACTTGCTGAACAAGCCCTGGATTTGCACTGAAAAATAAATGATTTGTTTGGACTATTTTAGAATAACTTTTTTTTTTTTTTTTTTGCAGAACCAGGGATTGAACTCAGGCCTTTGCACTTTCCAGGCAAACACTTATTCTACTGAGCCATCTCCCTGGCCCCCAAACTTTTCTTTTTAACATTATCTTAAATTTTTTTTTTTTTTTGCATATCTCAAACTAATCGACATTCAGTCTTCCTCTGCTATGATAGCATGGGGCTTCCTGTCAATATGACAGTGGTCTAAGATTCAAGCAGCTGGAGCCAAGTAACAGAGTACAACTATCTTAGATAATCTGTGAACCTGTGGAACACTTTCTATGTGTGATAAATAATATTTATTGTATAAATCACCCATCATTTTGGGGGTTTTGCTGAATGACATCCCAACTCATCTTAATATGGTTAGGAATACTGCCTGTTTCATAGATAAGAGGACAGAGGCCCAGAGAGGTTGAATAATTTAGCGCAGGCTTCCCATTTAGTAAGTGGAGTTAAAGTTTAAAATTGTAGTGTGTGTGTTTGTGTTTTAT
>NW_004524944.1:175630-177126 GCF_000260255.1 Octodon degus | reverse complement strand
ATTTTTGCGGAACCGGGGATTGAACTCAGGCCCTTGTGCTTGCCAGAGAAGCACTTATTCCACTGAGCCATCTCCCAGGCCCGACACATAGTTTTTAGTAATTGTCTCTTACTGTTCCATCCTTAGGTAAACTTAAATGGATGTTGATTATCATAAAGCTTTCATTCAGGGGCTGGGGAGATAGGTCAGTAGAATAAGCATTCCCTGGCAAGTGCAAGGGCCTGAGTTCAATCCCCGGTTCTGAAAAAAAAAAAAAAAAAAAGACTTTAATTCAGCTTTCTTTCTTTTAAACCATGTTAGAAATGTCTCATTTTCCAAATTTCTAAACTATATTGTCTCACTAGTCTTTAAGTTTTATAATGGATTATATACGTAAATGATACATAAATGTGTATTTGCTTTTTGCATTGTGTATACTATGCATTGCAAAAACATAACTTTGTTTTATATTATATAACATGTTTCATAGTGCTTTATATAAACCCATTACATATGTGTATTATATATACATATGTGTACATACGTGCATATATGCTAAAATATGAATATTGAAAGTTAGGGCCTGCCAGATAGCTCAGCAGATTAAAGCATCTGCTTAGGCAGACATAAGCCCTGGGGTTTGATTCCTGGTTTGCTGTGCCAGCCCTGTCCCCTGGATACACTGATCCAGTGAGTGAGATTGGGCTTGGTGGTATGCGCCTGTAATCCCAGCACCTGGGAAGCTGAAAACAGAAGGATCACTACAAGCCTGATCTGTGTAGTAAGACTCTGTAGACCCTGTACTAAATACATAAAAGTAAATAAATAAGTAAAAATAAAAAAAGAAAGTTAATCACAAAATCATGCTTCTCTGGTCTAAAACCATAATGTTATGTAACCAAAACATTTCAGAACACTGCCCCAATTTAAGACTTTTACTAACTTACCTTTAAATGGAATTGAAAAATCTCACAATTATCACATGTGTGTGTGTATATATATATATAATATAAACATAAAGTCCTAATTTTATAGATATAACACAAATTTATGATATATATAATTTTATATGTACAATTATATACAATATATATAAATGCATACAATGTATACTATATGTAATTGTATTATACATGGACAATATAATATGCATACATACTCTGCTTTGGCTGATTTCTAAGAGTCACTAGGATTTCCATCTTAAGAGAACTTCTCTGAGCTACATATCTAGCCCTCTTTTATAAAAAAAATAGACAGTTTTGCTACATTGCACAGGCTGTACAATTTCTTAATAACTATGAAAAAGGACAGAATTCAACTTGGATCCAAGTCAGAGGGACTAATGTCTTGAATATAATCTTTAGTGTCTTGATAAATATACTATCAACCCAAAGGTAGTCATATGCATTTGTGGATATTATTTTTTCAAGTGAAAAAATCCATATTTTTACTACTCCATTGTTAAGACAAAAATGTTGGAGGTATGTATGTATATACATACACTGAAACTATATATA
>NW_004524944.1:161102-174600 GCF_000260255.1 Octodon degus | reverse complement strand
TTGAACCGCGGTCCCTGTGCTTTGTTAAACTTGTTCTAAGTAGATGCTTTAGACCACTGAGCCATCTTACCAGCCCCCCCTAATAACTTTTTAACCTATCTTTTTTTCTTAAATTCTTCTCATTGAGAGAAGTTTTCATCCCAAGGGATTTAATACAATAAATATTTAGTGCCTGGGATCAGAATGTTAAAATACAAATCGAATTGACCAACCCTTAAATTAGTAATGAGATAATATTGAAGAGAGCCCTGTAACTCATTTTTATGAAGTCCATTTGAAATGAAAAATTTCTAAGAAATATCCTCAGGGATAGGATAATATTGTGAACATTACCATTACTATAAATGATGTACAAAAGAGTTCTGATACTAATTCTTTAGTTTCTTTTTATTAGGGAGCTGGTGAAAACTCTGTTACCTATGAGATGCCTTTTGGTTTTGATCTGCATGAGCTTTCTCATCATTTTGCATGGTTTGTGTTTGATGATCTTTGATTATTCTGTATCATCCCTGTTATGGTTTGTGTATAGGTGTCCCCCCAAAGCCTCATGCAGTCTTGGGGCAGCTTCTGGAGTTTGTGATTGATTACTGTGGGTGTGGATGCTGCACCTGCCCCGGGGCAGGTAATTTGCATTACAATGTAAGGTGGGAAGAGTAGCCAGCTGCTTGAGCTGCTGCTACCCCTCCCTTGCGCTCTTGCTCTTCGCCACCACCATGAAAGGTTGCTTTCTGCTCTGTGCTGCTCTGCATTGGACCCAGATGAGTATGGACTGAAACCTCCAGTAACTGTGAGCTAAATAAACCTTTCCTTCCTTCTTTTGAGTGTCGAGTATTTGTCCCAGCAAAGAGAGAAGAGTAACTAAGACAGTCCCCTCTCATTGTTCCTGTTCCGTAGCCTGACTGTGCTGGGATATTTCTTTTAGTCTTTTCTTTTACCATTTTTCAAAAATATTACAGTTTCTGTATCTGTAATTGCTCAATTAGCTTTAAGTACCAAAATGTCATCAACTGTGTTCTCAAATGTTGTTGCTCTTTGAGTTCTTGCAGAATGAATGGGACCCATTTCCCGAAATGCAGCCTTTGCCTCTGTGCTCAGTGAGTAGCTTTGTTTTCTCCCTCAGTACCCTAGGCCTTCCTTGAGTGTCATCATCTTGTCTTGAAGGACCGGAATACTTGGAAATGGAGTCTACTTTATGTCTTTTGGCAGGAAGAATAATTTTTTAAATTACAGTAATTTTTAAATTTACAGTACCTCCCATATGGTAAAAATAACAATGACTTTGAAAGATTTCCTGATTTTATTTTAGGAATTGGCTAATCACATCCTGCTTTTATAAATAAGATTTTAGGGGAACACAACACATCCATTCATTTATGTCCTTTAATGTCTGCCTTCTTAGAAGACTCTTTTGAAAGAAAAAAATTGTCAATTTTTATTTATCTAAAAAAAGGAAAATTTCCTTGTAAATTTATGTCTGATTAGTAGAACGCTTAGGTCACTTGTGAGATTAAGACATATATACATCTCTCTATTTATTCTAATATACTAGTACCACATAAACAAATTATATATTATATTTCTACATAAATTTTATAAAAGTATTAATAATAGCATCAATGGTAAAAGTAATTTCAACAGGTGATATTTAATTTTTGACATGGTGGGCATTCTTCTAATGTTTTATATACATTAATATTCAATTTCACAGCCTTACTATACAAATATCATGTTTTGCCTCATTTGCCAGACATAGGAATCAAGACAGAAAAACCAAATAATCTACCTCAGTTTATACTGCAGGTAAGTGAAGGGATGAGAACTTGAGCCAGTGCCATAGCTAGAGTTTATGCCACTTTGGGTGGTCCATCGATTTTTTTGTCCTGCCACATACATGAATGCAGTAACTTGTCACAATATAGTTTTCCTTTTGGCCAGTAATATCACCCCAAAATGTGCCCCTTCCTTGCCCCCATATGCCATTGTTTGAACCTAGTCCTATCCAGAGACAGAGACCCGCTTTGGAGAAGCAGTGCTCTGTGTACTTTATTTTCCTGTCCTGAACTGTTCTCTAGAATTTTTGCCTTTGAAAACATCCTGTCAGCCTCAATAAATCAAGAGAAGTGCCAGGAAAGAGAACTTCTTTAGACAACACATATTTCTTACACCCTAAATCAGTGACAGAAAGATGCAGATGGTCTCTTGTTCTTGCTTTTCATTTAGTATCATAGGGCTCAAAAGGTTTTGTAAAAATACTGCCAGTAGCTCTGACTTCCCTAGAGAGAAGTAAGGTTTCTTCCATACTTTATAGCTGAGAAGTTAGAGTGCACAAACAAAATCACTTGCTCAAGATGAGACTGCAGTTCAGCAATTGAAGTGGAAATTAAATCTACTCCCTCCAGTTTCTCATTCCCTATCTGCTGATGAGGGCATACCTGTCTCTGG
This sequence comes from Octodon degus, assembly GCF_000260255.1. Lineage (NCBI taxonomy): Eukaryota > Metazoa > Chordata > Mammalia > Rodentia > Octodontidae > Octodon > Octodon degus. Next base: position 172,158 of record NW_004524944.1, on the reverse strand, counting down.
GCTATGTAGTGAGAAATACCCCACAGCACTGGGCATATTGAAAGTGAAAAGGTTATTTATTTATGAAGGATGTTTAAAATCTTAGATGAAAGAAAAGCTTGTTAAGGTTTTAGAAATAAGACTGCTGCAGAGGTGAAAAATGCTATTGATTTTCTAGTCACTGTGCTGGGCAAACTGGAATCTGACAATCTGAATGTTGCTTCGTTTAATCTCACCTGTGGCTTAGTTCCTCTGCCTTCTAGACAGGATAATAATACTTATCCTGAAAACTTCAAAATTTGTATAAAAATATCATCAGGTCTTACAATAAATATGGGCGAGGGGCCAGGGAGAAGGCTCAGTGGAATAAGCGCTTCCCTGGCAAGCACAAGGGCCTGAGTTCAATCCTTGGTTCCAGAAAAAAAAAAATAAATAAATACTGGCAAGTTTTGGGTATACTTGTGTCCATAACTGGTGCTTTCTGTAACGTGTAACAGGACACTGCCACAAATTTTGGGTTCTCTGTTAGATGACAATAAGAAAAGAAAGAGCTGTGATGTATCCACTACTTAGTTTCTTTGTGCAGATTACAATCACAAGGCCACTTTACACACTATCCCATTTTCTACCTGAGACTTAGATTAATAAACTACAATACAAAGCAGAGAGCAGGGAGAAAGAGAGAGACACAAGATATAGAAAACTTGGGATATTTGGGCTGATATGTTGTGGTGCTATTGTGCTGGCATTAAGGTGGGAGGTGGTATGGTGAGAAAAACAAGCCCAGGAATAAAGGATTTAGACAAAATGATAGATTCCATATTTTAAAATTTGTTTCAGAAATGATTTGAGATGAACGTTATTAAATCAAACTTGCAAATGAGTTAAATATAGCAATGAAGGAACAATGAACAACAGAAGTATAAAAGAAAAATATACTTTTAATTTGCAGATTTTATGACTATTAGAAGTTTCATGTATATTCATTATATACTCATATAATCATATGTATACATGTCTTAAGATTTTGTGTTTTTCTTAAATCATATATTCTTAGAGATCACTTGTAACAGCAATTCATTTTTTTACTGTATAAGACATTTTGTATTTGATTATATGCATAGACATAAATCAGTAACATAGTCACCTATTATCACTATCAAAATGATGTACCATACACAAAAGTATGTAGGACACTTTCAGACTACTAGCAACACAGTAGGATTTTCATATTTTGCCTCTTTCCTCATTGAAGGACACGGTCATCTTTCCTTTCCTTTTTACTTTTTAGAACACAAATGAGTGAATGTTGTTCTGCGCATACTGAATTATCTTTTTGTAAGTACATACACCAGATAAATTCTTAGTATTGGAATTGTTGAACCAAAATTGCTTTAAATTTTGACAGGTTGGACTCTACGTATAACAAGAAATTATACCAACATAAATAACATAAAATTAAGTACATTAATAGTGCTTACTTCTCACACAAAGCATTGTGAATTTTTTTGTATTGTAAGATCAATCTGTTAAATTAAAGTAACACTGATTTAGGGGATTCTTAGGAGATATAAGAGTAGGAAGCACTGGGAGTCTATCTCCATATGTAGGCAGCAATTCCATAGGCAGAATCCCTCTAATGCAACTATTTTGTATCTCTAGAGCCGAACAAAGACTTGCAACTTCCAGCAGCAACCTTAGATAATAAATTTTAGTGGCAAGTGCAGAGTCATTCAGCTCTTGGCACCACAGCAGCTGTCCATCTTCCACCCTTCAGCTCCTGGGCACATACTTCTGTGGGAGCTTGAACACAGATCGAGGGGCCTGGGGTGAGCCAAAAGGACCATGCTAATTCAAATAGCAGCAGGTTCTGCTCTGATTGCTGCTTCTGGTCACATAATTACAGACAAAGAGGTGAAGAGCCGTATCGTAGTAATTCTCCCATTGTCAAAAACCTCTCCTTCTTTGGTTAAAATGATTGCTAGCATGAGCTAAAGGCCATCTCCCAGTCTTATTCTCATCTCTAACTTCTTTCTGCCCTTCTCCTCATGGGAGTGAGACATAAATGACTAAGACATTTAAAAGCAAGTAGAAACATGTGGAAAATTAGAAAGTGTTCATGAAGAATTCACTTCAGAATAAAGATAAAAGGCTAGTCACATAGTCATTAGTTGTTATTGTCCAGAATTATCTATCTTAGATAATTATGTGTGCTACATTTTCATTCTGGCAGCACAATGTATCCGCTTACCTACAGACTTGTGAGTAATGCATTGTACTGTGATGTTATAATAACTGAAGTATCACTAGGCAATAGGAATTTTAAAAACTATTTTATAATTTTATGGGACTATTTTGGTACATGTGGCACATTGTTGATTATTCAGGGCACATTTTGTATCTATTTGCAAGGGACTCACTTTATTTTTTTATTTTTTTATTTTTCACTTTAGATCTAAGACACAAATACATTCAAAGTGAAAAATATAGAAAAATATATTGTATCAGTTAATTGAAAGGAGCAGTTAGTGTTTATGTTGTCTGATCAATTTTCATGCCTGTATATTGTAATCTGAAATATTTTTAATAATTTATTTATTTGGTACAGGGTCTCACTACACAGCTCAGACTTATAGAAGTCCTCCTGTCTTAGCCTCCCCAGTGCTGAGATTACAGGTGTGTGCTACCATGCCTGGTTTTAATGGTCAGTACAATGTGCCTGGAGTTCTAGGACCAGTATGGCCTATGGTACCAGGGATCAAACCTGGGTCTTTGTGCTTGCCAGGCAGGCATTTAGACTGCTGAACTATCTCACCAGCCTGAACAACTATTTTAAAAATAACAATATACAATATAATAACCATTGTTAATTTCATAGCGTCTTGTTTTGAAATTCTGTGTCATTTTTACTTTTTTTTCCCTCTCTTTCAAATAAAAAAACAAAATAACAGCAACAAAACAAGTAGTAATAAAAAGAGAGTAGGGATGACTATATGAATATATTAATATTAGACAAATTCCTAAAAACACAAACTCCATGAAGACTAGCTAATGAAGGAATAATAAATATGAATGAACCTCAAGAAGATTAAATCAGCAACCTGAATTCTCTCAACTAAGAAATGTTCTGTACCTGATGGGTTCACTGGTGAATTTACCAAACATGTAAAGAATAACTAATATCAATGCTACTGAAAGTTTCAAAATGCATTGAAGTAGGGGCCGGGAGATGGCTCAGTGGAATAAATGCTTCCCTGGAAAACACAAGGGCCTCAGTTCAATCCTCAGTTCTGGAAAAAAAGCATTGAAGTGAAGAGAACACATCCTATCTCATTATTAAAGTAGCATTATCGGGGCTGGTGAGATGGCTCAGTGGTCTAGAGCACCTACTTAGTACAAACTAAGCCCAGCACCACATGCCAACCAGCCCCGCCCCCAGGTGGGCTGAGCTGGCCACACACACACTAAATAAATAAATAAATGTTTAAAAAGAAAAAATATTAAAAAAAAATAAAATAAAGTAGCATTATCCTGATGGCAAAGCCAGGTAAAAGCACTCCAAAAAGAAAAGTATAGACCAGTATTCTCTATGGACAGTGATGTACAAATCCTTGAAAAAATATTAGCAACCCGAATTTATCACTATATTAAAAGGATTAAACACCATGACCAAATGTGTTACATGCTTGAGATGCAATGATGGTTCAACGTGTGACTTTCATTTAGTGTAATATACCATACTGATAAAATCAAGTGGAGAAAACATCTGGTCATCTCAATGAATGTAGAAAAATTACTTGACTATATTGAATGCCATTTCATAGTGAAAAGAATTCAACAAACTAGTAATTGAAAGGGCTTAGCATAAGAAATGATATAAAAAACCCTTGGCAAACATGATATCCCATAGTGAAAGACTAAAAGTTTTTTTTCCAATATTAGGAATATTATAACTAATATTATAAGTTCTAGACAAGAAGTTAGGTGTTTTACCACTTAATTTTTGGAAAAAATATTTATATAGGAATCTCATAATGCAATTACTGCTTAACTATTTTTACATGCATTCATTTGTATTAAATGTATTCACATCATTATTTCCCCCACCCCAACCATTATATTATTTTCTAATATGTTATCACAGGTTGAGTTTCTTTGAAAAGATAAAGCTTACTACTTAATGTCTAGTTTCATATGTTCAGACTTATGTCTGAGATTCATCCATGCATGTGTTTGAACATAGTGGTTTCTTCTTGCTCTTTGATGTACAGTATTTAAGGGCATTAGCACTTAAGTGTTTTTATCAATACCATTGCAAATGACCATTTAATATTGCTGCCAGCTTGGGGTCATTATAAGCAAATGCCTGTCAATTTTACCCTATTTGTAATGTCATTTTCTTGACAGAAGATATGGGATTCTTATTTCGGAAAAAAAAAAAAAAAAAGACTACAGCAGAGTAGCCAGAGTATCATTTTCTTTTGTCAGTTTCTCTAGTCTGAACGCCCCGCGGACTCATGAAGTGTCCTGGAGCACAAATTATTTCCAAGGAACAGGAGGCACATCTCCCCTTAACTGTGAGGGAGACTTGCTGGCAAGAAAACCTACTTGGAAGCAAACCTACTCCACACTTTGGGAGGAGATAGTTTATTTTTTTAAGTCATTTTCTGTGCAAAGAACAATGAAAAGATAATAAATGTATCTTCTGGCAAAATGCACAGAAACATGGAGAATTGCCCTCTGCCCCATGCCCCAGAGCAGGAGGAAGATAGACACAGTTGTCACCACCTTATATATTCTTAAATATCTTAGCTAGTCCTTTGAAGAAAAATAGAAACAACGATTTGAAAGAGAGGAAAATAAAGGATGAAAATCATCATAATGTACAGATAGTGTGATCATAAACATAAATGCCAAAAGAATCTTCACACAAATCACTATAATGAAGAGGGAATTCAATTCTTGTATACAGGATCAATTTTTTTTTAACATTTATTTATTTGTGTGTGTGTGTGTGTGTGTGTGTGTGACCAGCTCAACCCACCAGGGGGCGGGGCTGACTGGCATGTGGTGCTGGGGGATTGAACCGTGGTCCCTCTGCTTTGCCAAGCTTGTTCCAAGTAGGTGCTTTAGACCACTGAGCCATCTCACCAGCCCCTACAGGATCAATTTTTAAAGCTCACTAGTATAAGCAACAAACTGGAAACCTAATAAAATGTTTATTTTTGTAATTTTACTTCTTGAAGAGTTAAAAGTTACAAAGCATCTGAATAATTAATTTAACCAGGAACACTCAAAGCCTTTGAAAACTTTAAACTTAAAATCTCAGTAAAGTTCTAGTCAAATTTCTTGAAGAATTTAATAGACTTAAAATTTATTTGGAAGAATTGAAGTGCATATTATTTCATATCAAAGAAATAAATATACACATTACCAAAAATCCTTGTTTTAAAGATTATGTGATATTTGTATGAAAACATATGGACTGCCAATATGACAGAACAGAAAGCTCAGACTGGACTGTGTAGATATGATATCTTGTGTCAGAAATGTCACTACCCAGAGCGTGACAGTAGGCTGTGTGCTAAAGGGAAACTGGCTTTTAGAGGACAACAAAAATGAATCTTACCCTTCTACAACATATAAAGGTGACTTTAACTGGATTAAAGTCTTAAACATCTAAAGTTTCTTTGTAAGTCAGTAAGTGAAGTTCTTAGGGATGGCCAAATAACTCAACGGATTAAAGTGTCTGCTTACGCAGACACAGGGGCTGGGAGTTCGATCCCCTGAACTGCCGGTCCGGTCCTGCCCCTGGGGTGCATTGAGACTGTGACTGAACTGGGCATGGTGGCACTTGCCTATAATCCCAGAACTTGGGAGGCTGAAAACAGGAAGATCACTGTGAGTCCAATCTATGCAGTGAGACCCTGTACACCCCTGTACAACCTGTCCTAAATACAAAAAAAAAGTGAAGTTCTTATTAATTACACTTTGTAACATAAAGAATAAGGCAAAAATATTGAGATTTTGACATCAAAATTAGGCATTTATTTTAAAAAATAAAGCACAAATGGAATTTGAGAGATAATAAAAGTTTCTGAGAAACAATAAACACTGAAACAATAAAAGTTTTTGAGAGACAATAAAAATGTTTTGCAATTTCTAGAACCAAAAGAGTGATTAGTATCTACTAAAGTAAATTAACACTTGGAAGAGAGCCGTTCTGATAGGTTTCTGCCTGTATGGAACTCTGCCGAGGTCGTCATGGCGATCATACAACATGGCGTTGGGCCCCAAAATGACAGGTCGCTCCAAGGCTAGCTTCCTATTCTTCTTCTAGTCTCAAAATAAACTTCCTGCTTCCTTTTTGCAAATCCTCTCTGGATACATGATACAAGGCTTCTTCTACCCACATAAACCCCACCCATAGTCCAACCCAATAAAGACAAGGTGTCTCAGTTTCCTCCTCTGAAGATCCTTGCAATCTCTGGCAGCCCTCCTGTGAGGGCAATAAAGGCTTTCTTGTTACCTCTATCAGTGTCTCTTCACAGTGCCAAAAACCATGCACATCCCTGTGAAAAAAATGGACAAAATACATAAATAGGCAATTTACTAGAGAGGGTGTACTAAAACCAAAAAAGTGTAGAAAGAGATGTTAATAATAGAGAAAAGCAAATTGAAATAATGATGAACTGTGGTTGTTTACCTTTTAGATTGGCAAAAATAAGAAAGCTAAATAATGTCAAGATTTAACCAAGGAAATAGGAACATAAGAATATAATTTTATTGCTGCTAGGAGTAAAAATAGTCAAGTATTCTGGGAAAGCTGGGGGAAACTAAAGGAAATTAATTTGTCAACTTCATGCCTATTATATGCTAGGTATATGACATTTTCATACAGATACAAAGGTAGACATTTGTCAGCATACTTATAATAACTTCAGATGTATGGATAGTAAGCTGAAAGTACTCAGAGAAGAAGTAAGCAAAATGTAGAAATGCCATACATCAGGAAAAAGCATTGAGTTGTACACAGAGTGGCATGGAGGAATTTTAACAACCCCTGTGTCTAACGAAACTTAAACAGAAGTGTACAGCACAATGTTATTTACGTATGTAAGCAACACATGCATACCGAATACTAACTCACATTGTGTACCTGGACAATAATAGATTGAATGCCTGAGGGGTAAGAGAAATAAGAATGGAGTACAGAAATGGAAGGAGAAAAGATAAATTATCCATTTCATTGGGGTTCTCAAATATGTTAGCAGACAACTCAGCAAAACATTATCTCCACTCTTAAATTTTTATGTGTCTTGAATATTTCTTTTTCCTCCATTCCCTTTTGAAAATTTGTGTTTTGGCACTACTGTTAAATAGTAGTGTGCATTTTATTGCTTTATTTAAAGCACAAGTTTCTGAATTTATTTACCATTTCAGTTTGTCTTCAATTTATTATATTAGTTTTTAAAAATTTTTCACCCAGTAATACCATTAGATTTCATTTAGTATTGTGAATATTGAGGTAGTTTATTTCTTTATAGCTGAACCCTATATTAGTCCGCATGCACTGAAAAGAGATGGCATTTTTCCTATTTTGAATACATTTTTGCCTCTAGAAAAATAGTTTTTGAATCATAAAGTAGAACCTTTTGAGTTCAAATTAATCTTGCATTTTCCATTTCTAACTGTAAAAGTGTTTATTTCACTGAATGACTGACCATCAAATTAGAATCTTTTCTGATCTCAATGACAAATCCTTCCACTCAGAGTGGGATTTATTTGCTATTTGACAATGGATAATTTTGTTTTCAGTTTTCATTATTTCCTCGGGCTCTTCCCTGGGTGTGGGGAACAGTAGTCTCTTTAGATTCCTCTTCATAAAATATGCAGGAGATATGTGCAGAATGGGCCACACAGGGAAGCAGATGAACAGGAAAGTATGAACACTAGTTTGCTTTCATCATCACAGTTTTTAAAATTTTATGCAAGTTCACTATTCTACACTTGGACTGGAAATCATTTGACAGTTTTCATTTAGATTTACATGTTGAAAATATTTTAACATGATTCCTTGTTTTATTTTATCAGATGAGAAAAATAGTTCATGTTACTTCTAAATTTTATAAAAATTTAGGCCTTCCTAACATTTGGCAAGTGTTTATGAAAGATCCAAGAGTGCTTGAAAACAATAAATATTACCTATTTTAACAAAGAGTATTGGATACTTATGTTTTGATAACTTTGTTCCTGGACATCCCACAGAGATGTGTTTACTCTTGTCCCTGATTTCACTAAACACTTCACCCAAGGTGGAGTTTTTGCACATGTTTTTAGATTTCTTGTTATGGGAGGACTGGTTTACTGTGGAGAGGAGAGTTGAGCAGAAAAGTCTTTGACTGAAATCCCCTCCCTAAACATTTCAAGTACCATATGAAGATAATAATGATAATGAAGCCCCCATTAAACCTCTGGCACTGAGGATTTTTTTGTAAATTTCAAATGATAATGAAGAACTTAGGTTTTGACCTGAACTAGTCATTCCCTGCAGTAAAAACTATAATATTTTATGTGTCTTCCAGTTATCTTTTTATACTGTAATTTTATTTGCTGAAAATTCTTAGGATCTTCTTTGAGTAACTGGAATGAACACTGACTTTTCTGTAGAGTTTGGTAACAGTAGTATATTAGCAAAGTATATACATATATTTATTATTATTTTTTAATGTGTTTTGTACAGGGTTTCACTACACAGCTGGGGCTTGTAGTGATCCTCCTGTTTTCAGCCTTCCCAGTGCTGAGATTACAGGAGTGCATCACCACATGGCTGCAGGGCATGCCTGGGGGCAGGGCTGGTGCGGCATGTGGTGCCGGGGATAGAACCCAGTCCTAGTAAGATTTTTGTTGCTGGAACCAAATACTCAACATGTGCAATTTAAAGAAAGTATGTATGTATGTATGTATGTATGTATGTATGTATGTGTTTTTCCCAGTGCAAACAAGTGCTTTATTGTGAAGGATAGGACAATGAACAGTGGGAGTTAAGCATGGGTAAGGGCCTCAGCCCCACTACACTTGAGGCTGTAGGTGCCATCCCCTGGTGGTGGTGCCCACAGGGAGGGAGTAGCTCCTAGACTGGCGGCCAGCCCACAGGGTATTGGAAGATTGTGGCTCTGAGGGATTCACCCCTGCTGCTTGGGGCCGAGCTCAGCCTCTTGACTCTTTTCTCCAGCCAGTCTTCCACATGGTCCTCGGGGAGCTCAGGGGTCTCCAGTGGCCACTCCTTGGCCTGTCTCTCCTTCTCCACCTGGATGCTCGCTCAGTTCTTGCAGCTCTTGCTATGACATATGGGAAAATCTGCAGTAGGAGCCAAGGTCACACTGACCTGTCATCAGGAACTTCCTTCAGGGCCATTTGTTTTCCTCATCCAGCAAGATGGCAGCTGCATCTCTGAACATGATGTGCCACATCTTCTTGGCTTTGAGGTGCTGTAGCCCATTCAGGTGCTTCTTTTGTGCTTAATACAGTCAAGTTGACAGTTAAGTGGAACCATCACAGTAGTATTTGACCTATATAAAAATGAGCACAATATGGCCTTTGAGATATCTCAGTGGACTAAGTGCCCACTTAGGCAAGTGCAGGGACTGAGATTCAATCTCCAGAACCACATGCCACTCCTGCCAGCCCCAGGCTCACTGAACCAGCCATTGAGACCTGGCGTGGCACACGCTTGTAAGCCCAGTGCTGGGGAGGCTGAAAACAGGAGGATCATGAGTCTCTGTTCTATAATGAGACTCTACCAAGTACATTAAAAAAAAACACTTACATTTTATAAATACTTATAATAATATACACATTTTAGTCAAGTTTTCTTGACTAAAGCCAAAAAATTATACCATTTTGTATGATAATTGATTAATATTAAGCATGAAAATGACTTCCAATGTATATTGGTAAAGAATAATAATTTCTATAAGTACTGACTATAAAGGAGCAAAGGGAAACTTGCATGATAATTTTTGCTTCTCTCTGAGCTACTGAGGAAAATTTTGGATTGGGCCATTCCATGCATACAATAGGCAATTAATAAATATTTACTTTATTGAATCTGATCAAATTGCCTTTATAAAAAGAGTAGCAGGACTGGGGAGATAGCTCAATGGCATAAGTACCTGCCTGCCAATGAAGAGGTCCTGAGTTTGATTGTTGGTACTAAAACAAAACAAAACAAAACAAAAAACACCCAGTCAAAGCCAAAAACAGTAGTGGAAAAAGATGAACATGCAATTTGACCTACAGCATCTTGTTACCTAGATTAGGAGTTCAAACACTCTGAAAAGAATAAGTTTGTCTTCTGGATGGTTAACAACCTAAGGTTGCAGACCAAGATTAGAGAAAAAGGAGGGCTGAAAGGTAAGCCAACATTTTGGCCCTAGCCTTCCAAGGTCAATTAAGACTCAGGACATATGAGAACTTGTACTGTAGCATCATGTAACTCGGTAGGGTCCCAAATTTTCTGATCAAGGAGATTATGGGGCCAAAGAGGAAAGTGAGCAATGATGTTGAGTGTGCCTAAGCAGAGTCAACATGGAGAGAAAACATTTTCTCAGGCTTTCACAGAGAGCACATTGGCCAAGCAATGGCCATGACTCATCTACATGGCTGACACTGACAAACATTCTGAGGTACAGGATCTCAGGATAAGTCCTGAGGAGATTTCACAGACCTTATCAGACCCAAAAGCTACAACTGTTGTTGCATAGGTCCTGCTTTACCTTGGTCTTAACTATTCAGCAGATAAGTATAAAAACAAAATATAAGAAGTAAAGCCATGCTGTTATGTTGAGCTATAGGGGACTCAGGTCAACAATTTCTGACATTGCCAGTCAAGCAGAAGACCCAATACTATTATGATCTGCTGGACTCTTTTAGAATATTTTGCTGAGTTTATACACCTATAATATTCAAATAACAGAACTTAACAAAAAAAGGGGATACAGATGAATGTCCATTTTGTATCTGTGTATTCAAAGTGGTTGGGATAGATATATAGTTACATTCTCTTAATGAATAG
>NW_004524944.1:157836-159405 GCF_000260255.1 Octodon degus | reverse complement strand
TGCTTTAGACCACTGAGCCATCTCACCAGCCCCAAGAAGCTTATTATTGACCTGTAATATATGTAGTTTGGTTTACCCTATCTGTCTAAATATCAGACACCTTTGGCATATCATGGAACAGATATTTTCCATCAAGTATTGATATGTTGAACTTTAAGTCCTTACAGAATATGAAGGAAAAATATTTTTATGAAAGTAGAAATAAGCATTAACATATTTTTACAAAGAAATATAGAAATCTAACCATATACAGAATTGTAACAGGACAGACCTGTGACATTTTTTTTCTTATTCTTCTGTCTTTTTTAAAAATTTATTACCCCTTAAAAAAAGCCTTTACTTAAGAGACATTATGGCAATAAATGGTATGCCATGACAAGAAGTACATATTTAGAAGACCAGGATGGCAAGCACTTCAGCCATGACCCCTCTATTACACATTGCCTCCTCAGTGCAGCCGCCTGGCTCACAGGCACCAGCATATACAGTTAGTCAAGGTGAGAGTCTCACCAGCCAACCTCTAGTCTCAAAAACCTGCTAATGTTCCCAGGATCACTGCCCCAACCATCTCATGAATACAAATGTATGGCTTTGCCCATGTCATGTTTCCTAGCTTTTCTTCTTGCCCACTCCTCATTGTCCAATCCTCAAGTTCTCACTTTCCTTTTATTTGTGTTGTAATTTTCTATATGTAATTCCTCTTTTAAGTTCTTGTACTAGGGAAACAATACAATATTTACAGATATGGGCTGGTTTATTTCACTTATATCTTCAAATGGCATCCACTTAAATATGAAGGCTTCGAGCTTATCATTCTTTATAGCTGAGTAATACTCCATTACATAAAAATACCACATCTTTTTCAACCATTCCTGAAGTGATGGTCATCTTGGTTGTTTCCAAGATCTGGCTATCACAAATTGTGCTACTATAAACATTGGTATGCATATATCGCTATGATATGACACTTTCAGTTCCTCTGGGAAAATTCCCAGTAGGGGGATAGCAGGCTTGAATGCGATTTACAGGCTTTGTTTTTTAAGGAGTTTCCACACTGGTTTCCATAATGGATGCACCAGTCTACACTCCCACCAACAGTGGAGAAGGGTTTCCCTTTCCCCACAGCTTTTCCAACATTTGTTGTTGGTTGATTTCTTTATGATAGCCATTCTTTCTGGGGTGAGATGGTATCTCAATGTTGTTTTAATTTGCATCTCATGGATGACTAGTGATGAGGACCATTCTTTCACATATTTACTCACTTCTTTAATTTCATCCTCAGAGAAGTGTGTGTTCATCTTGGATGCCCATTTCTGGACTGGGTCTTTAAATTTAGGGGCCCTAATGTATTTTAGTAGTTTATAAATTCTAGAAAGCAGACATTTGTCTGAGTGTTTATTAATATTTTTTCAAAGTTTGTGGGTTGTCTTTTCACTTTGTTGTTAATTTCTTTTGACGTGCAAAATCTTCTCAATAAGAGTTTGTCCCAGGGGCCGGGGAGATGGCTCAGTGGAATAAGCGCTTCCCTGGCAAGTGCAAGGACCTGAGTTCAATCACTGGTTCAAAAAA
>NW_004524944.1:155915-157496 GCF_000260255.1 Octodon degus | reverse complement strand
TCTTCTTCCAGTACATGTGTTTGGCCTCTTTATTGAAGATCAGGTGGCTGAGTGTGTTTCTAGAGGTCTCTGCATCTACAAGTCTATTCCACTGATCCTCAGGTCTATTTTGTTGCCAATACCATGCTGATTTTATTACAGTTGCTTTGTAGTATAATTTCAAGTCAGGAATTTTAATGCCTTCTGCTTTGTCTTTGTTGGCCAGGATTGCCTTTGCTATTCTAGGTCTCTTTTGGTTCCAAATAAATTTTAGGAACAATTTCTCTAAATTTGGGAGGTATGCTGATGGCAGTCTGATAGGGATTGCATTAAATCTGTACAACAATTTTGGGAGTATAGCCATTTTCATGATGTTAGTTCTTCCTATTCAGGAGCATGGAATATCTTTCCATTTTCTGAAATCCTCTACGATCACTTTTTTCAGAGTACTGTAATTATCTGTGAAAAGATCTTTGATTTCTATAGTTAGATGAATTCCAAGGTATTTAATTTTTTTGTGTGGGTATTGTAAAAGGTATTGATTCTCTAATTTCCCTCTCAGTGTGTTTGTTATCTGTGTAGATGAATGCTATTGACTTTTAGGTATTGACTTTGTATCTTGCTATGCTACTGAATTTGTCTATCAATTCTAGTAGCTTCTTGGTGGAGTATTTTTGGTCTTCCAAATAAAGTATCATGTCATCTGCAAATAATGATAGTTTCACTTCTTCTTTACCTATTCTTATTCCTTTTATTTCTCTTTCTTGTCCAGTGGCTGTAGCTAATGATTCCAGAACTATATTGAATAGGAGAGGTGATAGAGGACATCTTTGTCTTGTACTGATTTGAGAGTAAAAGATTTCAGTTTTTCCCCATTGAGAATTATATTAGCCATTGCATTGTCATAGATGGCTTTTATCAGATTGAAGTAGAGGCCTTCTATTCCAATTTTCTGTAGGACTTTGAACATGAATGAGTTTTGGACTTTGTCAAAAACCTTTTCTGCATCAATTGAGATGATTGTGTGGTTATTAGTTTTCACTCTATTGATATAGTGTATTACACTTATAGATTTTTGAGTACTGAATCATCCTTGCATCCCTGGGATGAATCCTACCTGGTCATGGTGTATGATCTTCTTGATGATTTGCTGCATTCTATTTGCTAGGATTTTATTGAGGATTTTGTCATCTATGTTCATGAGAGAGATCAGCCTGTAGTTCTCTTTCTTAGTTGCGTCTTTCCCTGGTTTTGGTATCAGTATAATACTTGCCTCCAGGAATGATTTTGGAAGAACTCCTTCCTTTTCAATTTCATTGAAGAGTTTGAGGAGTGTAGGGATTATTTCTTCTGTGACTTTCTTGTAGAATTCATCTGTGAATTCATCAGGACCTGGACTTTTCTTTGTCGGCAGGCTCTTTATTACATTTCATATTTCATTGGCTGTTATTGGGTTACTGAGAGTGGTTACATCTTCTTGATTCAGTTTTGGTAATTTGTACCTTTCTAGGAATCTGTCCATTTCATCTGTGGCTTCTATTCTGTGAGCGTAAAGATTCTCAAAGTAGCTGTTGATAATCTTCTGAATTTCCACTGGGTCTG